>NC_079172.1:19527217-19732217 GCF_947568905.1 Ostrea edulis | reverse complement strand
TAGATACTATAGACAGGAGGTTTTCTAACCTGTATGTATCTAGATACTATAGACAGGAGGTTTTCTAACCTGTATGTATCTAGATACTATAGATAGGAGGTTTTCTAACCTGTATCTATCTAGATACTATAGACAGGAGGTTTTCTAACCTGTATCTATCTAGATACTATAGACAGGAGGTTTTCTAACCTGTATGTATCTAGATACTATAGATAGGAGGTTTTCTAACCTGTATCTATCTAGATACTATAGACAGGAGGTTTTCTAACCTGTATCTATCTAGATACTATAGACAGGAGGTTTTCTAACCTGTATCTATCTAGATACTATAGACAGGAGGTTTTCTAACCTGTATCTATCTAGATACTATAGACAGGAGGTTTCCTAACCTGTATGTATCTAGATACTATAGACAGAAAAGACTGGAGGGAGATCTACACAGATTGAAGCTTTTTTCTAACCTGCAATGTATGATTCATAATAAGGTCCCAGGCTTGGTTTATCAGTGAGTCCTTATGAACACGCATGGAATTTTTCAGGAAATTCTGTCAAAATAAGAACAGGGTAAATCATTTAATTCTGGATACATTCACCGTGCTCCTAGGAACATGAGTTTCACCAACTAAACATTTACTAACCAGCTCTAGTAAGAATTTCATTGACCACTGTTGATTTGTACAGTAATAGCTAAAGGAATAAGAACAATCAACAGGAATTCAACCAAGTAACAATATTAGTGTCTCTGACTGTCTCAACCTTTCTTTTCTCCACTGCATTGCTAGGAATCATAACTCCTGATTAAACATACACACCTCTACATGCATGCAGAATTCTAAGTCACAAGTTCTAAAATTAACAGAGATATATACATGTAGGTCACAAGTTCTAAAATTAACAGAGATATATACATGTAGGTCACAAGTTCTAAAATTAACAGATATATACATGTAGGTCTTTGATTTTGCGATTTCATCATGTTATTATCAACTTCGATAATATATAGTTACATTTTTGGGTGACACTTTTATTAACAAATGAACAATTTAACACACAATCTTAAAAGACTTTGAATATGCATCCTGGATTAAGCAGGCTTTTAAATAAACAAACATTTGTTTTCATCTTGGTGCACCAGCTAAAATCTGAAGTGGTGTGAAATGAGAGAGGTTGACACAAAGCAATGTATTTAAACAATTAAAACTAACTTGTCTGAGTTATCAATGAAAAGAAAGAGTACTACACAGGAGCAAAGAGAGCTAACTCATTGTAGACAAAAAAATAACAAATAACTTATGTGCGTTAATTTTTTAATAACATGTTCGCAGCATGCCCTTGACTGTTAAGACGCACCCATTCCTGTGTTACCTTAAACTTGGCCTGTTTCCTTGGGATGTTGGGGTAGTCTTTGATTTGGTTCAACAGGTGCAGAACATTCTTGTCAGAACGTGCATTGTCAATGGCAGCTTGTACTTGCTAAAAGTGGAAACAAACACATGCTGCAATGTTTGTGTGGTTTTAATAATGTCTGTTTTAAATTCACCTGCTCCGGCTTTCAAAACCGCAATTGTGAAGCTGAAGTTAATTCTTTACTATTTTACAAGATATAACCTGGTCTTGGACATTTCACTCTTCATAAATTGTGAAATCATTTATCAAAGGCATAAACTGCTACAAACCAGATAATATCATATAAAATGGCAATAACAAAAAATTATCTTCCCTTTTTATTTCAATTTTATAAAACTTTCATCTGTAACTCACATGAACCAAATAATCTTAAACCGAAGCAGCATACTATCATTGTATTGGGGCATCATTGAACCGCTGCCTTCAAATGACATGGCTAAATAACCCACCAATAATACGGTATAAACTGCATTGATGAAATCCAATCAAATAATCACACTGCATTTTACAATTGATATCAAATAACACATAAATGTAAGCATTACATATGTACAAAGTCCCTGCTGGAATGACTGGTTTTACATTAAAAGTGAAGATAATGAACAGTGATCAATCTTATAAATCTCATATTAAAAGAATGCAAAATTAATAGTTGGGCAAACACGGACCCCTGGACACACGAGAGGTAGGAACAGGTGCCTAGGAGGAGTAAGCATCCCCTGTGGACTAACTTTCCTCATTACCTCAAACCACTGATTCTGTCCCCTCCCCCCTCTTGGCCCCTGTGGACTGTTAATTGCCTCATTACCTCTAACTACTAATTCTATTTTCCCCCTTTGTTGGGCCCTGTGGACTGTAAATTGCTTCATTACCTCTAACCACTGATTCTGTTTCTGTTCCCCTTTGTTGGCCCCTGCCTTTGGTACATAGTTCTTGCCTGAGTATTTCTCTTCCTCAGATATACATTTTGTGTGGTTATTGTACTCCTGGCCCCTGAAAAAGGTATATAATTGCTAAATTACTGGAAAATAAACCACTTTCTATACTCATGAACATGACATTCAAAAAGTATTTTCTTTACCATGCAAATATAGTACACTTTCAACAGATCAAAATAAAATAAAAACTTGCTACTTATCAATAACATCTTTATATATTTGCCATGTGCCAAGTGCACGTTCAAACATGATGTGCTTCTGAAAACCTGATGTCAGCAAAGTACTTCTGGTACCCCTCAAAGAAAGCCTTGTTACAAGGAATGCACATACAGTGAAATTTCAAAGCCTTTTAACTAACCTTTCAAAAGTTATGGCCGAGTTAAAAGTTTTTCAAAAGTAGGTCAAACTCAATGATCAAGGTCATGGAGTCAACATTTTGTACACTGCACAGCATTCAACCACTGGGGCATCTTATCTGCTCTGTTCTCTATCACACATATAACAAATACACAGTGTATTTATCCTGTAGTTCACCATCTAACTTTTTTTTACTTTGGTTGATCACAGGTCCACTGATCAATAATTTTAAGTGGACCGTCTTAAAATCAGGTGGATCCTCTTAAATGTCTGCATCATTAGCTGTAAAACTTTGATTGTATAAAAAAAATAACAATTGATTTGTATTTATAATTTATTCAACTAAATGATGTGTACTTGTAGCAGATGCTGCATTTCAATACCCACATGATGGCCTTGATAATCAGCCATGAAAATGCAGAGAGCCACAACTGCTAATGACCTACACCTCTTGTCTGCTTCATACCTTGCCACCATAGATTTTCTTTTCACCAATTTTGAAAAATATTTGCCATTGGTGAAGCCCAACTCCTTGAACTTGAACACTGTCTCAGAAATTGCATGTATGCTGTAAACCAACTTTTATTCACAGCTACTTTATTTTGCAATTCACCTGTGGTCAACTGGTTTGCAGATAGTAATTTTTGCAATCGAGCCTTTTTCGAGTCTATGATGGACATTTATGGACTGGGTCGCGACGAGAAATATTCGTGATCGACCCTTTTTCGAGTCTATGACGGACATTCATGGACCAGGTCGCGACAAGAAATATTCGCGATGATGGGGTTCTCGCGAAATTTTCTCACACGCAAATAAAAGTTGGTTTACAGTACTGAGTACTACACCAGAGGGATTTGTCATATATAGTAATACTATAACTATATACTATAATACTATATATACTATATATACTATAATAATAATACTATAATACTATAATGTACATTGATAATTGTAAAGCGCTTTGAGCAGCATACGCTGGATAAGGCGCTATATAAAACCAATCATTATTATTATATTATTATTATAACACAACAGTGTTTTAGCAATATCATATAAGCATGCCATATCGTGTATATCTATATAAAATAAATCTATATGATGTTGTACATGTACATATACTGTTGCAGCCATAGCGGTCAGCCGGGTTCAATCACCAGTGGTCAGATAACTCAGTTGGTAGAGCACCTGACTAGAGATTCAGGGGGCCCAGCTTTGAATCCTAGACTGGTCCCAGGGTTTGACACTAAGGCACGTCCGACCGACTGAGTCTACTAAATGATAGGTCCGGTCGGGTAAAATGTCGATTTACTAGTCCGACTGGTCGTGTTGAAAAAAATAAACAAGAAACTTTACTTTAAACCACAAGATATTTTATTCTTAACTAAAAAAGAATAACTGTAGAGTTTACGAGCAATTTTGAACCGCATGATGACACAATCTCTATTTTTAGTTCTAATAAATAAGTCGCGGTCGGAAGTGATGTTTTACGACATCTACTCGATGTTAAAGTGTGTAAAGTTATGTTTTAGATGAATTTATTTTCATTTTTTAAAAACCCAGTTTATTTGAATAAAATATAAGAAAGCGTTTATCAAATTAATCGTAAACAGCCATTTTTCGGTGTTGACATATGTGCGGTAATGTCTCTACATTCAAATACGACTTCTCGTCCTCAAGGAAAGATGTCCCAAGAGAAAAAAAAGTAAAAAGTTGGGAAGATTTAAAATACGGTTGAGGCCATTTTATTTTAAATTGACTAGAGAATTTCCATGCCGGGTAGAATTTAAAGAAACAGAAAATGTGTTTGATAATGAAAGCATTAAATTGAATGACGAGACTAAAGCTCTATTTTGAGACAATTAAGTACGTTTTAGTTCATGCAAACTTAATGTACATTTAAATATGGAGAAACTATCAGTTTCTGGAAAGTTGGTCAGGGCTAGTGGATGTAAGGTCAGGTCTAGCAAAACTCATATGAAGTAGCCCGACTGGTCTAGTGCTAAAAAACGTAAATGTCAAACCCTGGGTCCATTGCATTTTCTCCCTTCCTGCTACATTTGGTGCCATTGACCACCTCTGGACTTGCAGGCGAAAGTCCTACCAAGGGCAAAAAGAATCTTGGTTGTGCCTTTGAACACAAAGACAATTTAAGGAGGGAAGAATGTAGCGGTCAGCTGGGTTCCATCATCGGTGGCTAGTTAGTTCAGTTGGATGAGCACCTGACTAGAGATTCAGGGGGCCCGGGTTCGAATCTCTGTCTGATCCATTGCACTTTCTCCCTTCGTGTTACACAGCATATAGGAAAGGTGAGAGATTATGGATCAGGAATCAAACCCAGGACCCCTGCATTACTAGTCGGGTATCAGGGTTGTCATTAGAAATTATTGAAGACAAGTCTCAAGACTCGTGGTTTACAAGCATCTTGAGTCCATGAAAATTTGATGAGTCCCATGAATATTTGATAAGTCTTTTTTATGTATGACAATTAAAATGGATTAACAGTGATCACTTTGTACGCATGAAATCAAAGGTAATCATTCGCGACTTGGCCTCGGATGACTAATTGTCCACACCAACAGAATTACTTCTCCAAATCTTCTATCATCACAACCACCCTATTCAATATTAAACAGCATTTTAATCAAATCATTATTATTATGAAATAGATGCATTCTAGTTTTGTTTGCCAACAATCTGTAAAACCTACCAAAGTTTACAAACTACGCTACTTTCGATTCCAATAAAAACGGTTACCGGAAGAAAAACATTTACATGTATATTTAAATATAGATCCCAATTTGTATAAAAATAAATAAATAGGAAATAAAAATAAATAACTGCAAGTGGCAAAAGTTTTTTCACTATGCATCTTATCTAATTACAATCTGTATCTTTTTGATATTATATTCTAATTCACGCCTAATTGACTGACGCTAAACAAACAAGTCGGATTGGGACACTGTGAACTCCGTGGTATTATCTCGGTTCACAAGAGCATAACGTTTTACCTAAATTTTTTCCTACTACGAGTTTTATTTAATATCAGGGCTTCTAAGTAAAATTATGATTTTCACTCCGAGTCTGTGACGCATCCGCGGGACTCACCATATCAGACATACTTGCGTCCCAAATGAATTTTCTGCGTCTAGAACGCAGATTCCTGCATTAGTGACAACCCTGCAGGTATTCTATAACCACTGCACTATTAAATCATTTTTATTAATTATTTAGAGTCGGAAATAGTAGGCTATATAACAAAACCAACATTAGTTATGTTTAGGAGATATTTACTGCAATGCATATCATACTAGTCCCTGTACATGTGCTACATATTAAAAACTGAAATATGGCAATGTGCTGATAAACATACCAGAACTCTTTGCTGCAATCTATACAGGACAGTGACTTGGCTTGCCGACATTTCGTTGAGTAATGTTTTTCTACTTGGTTTTTCTTCAGAGAATCGCCACAACCATTGCACGAGAAAAATACCATCTGTTTTAATTAAAGTAAATGGTTAACAGTTTACCATCTGTTTTAATTAAAGTAAATGGTTAACAGTTTAATAATGCATGAGAAAAATACCATCTGTTTTAATTAAAGTAAATGGTTAACAGTTTAATAATGCACAAGAAAAATACCATCTGTTTTAACGTAAATGTTTAACAGTTTAATATTGAATTTGAACAATATATCAAAATACGATTTCAAAACACAAAATATACGGGAACATTATTTACTGTGTGCTAGAAAGTAGAATCTATTTCAAAATACAAACGGCTTTTCAATATTAATTAAGTTTTGAATACACTGTAGTGTGTAATCCGAGATTCCTCTGATTCCCCCGCTTTTATATCCCCCGCACATGTCACAATATAAAAGCAGGGGTAAGAGTCATCGTACAACACGTGAAAATTCATGAAATCCTCACTCCTTTTGTTGCGCGTGTGATGCTTTCACTTCTATGGAATTTTGTTTACAATTCGATTATTGTGTTACAATACACATATATCTTGGAACCAAATGAATAAACTGACTTACATTAACCGTTTCAGTAGGCCTACTTTTTAAAGTTTACTTTTTTTTAAAACTGCCTAAGTCAAGCTAGCGGACAATAAGCTAGCGGCCAATAAGGATTTTCCCTAATATTTATCGCTTAGAAAATGTACGTATAACGAACCCGACAAAAAAGTACTCTCAATATACGGCGCCTAGCGCCTAAACTAGGGCATGTGTCACTCAGGTGACCACAGGACATTTTAGGGCATTGACCCCTCTAATAGATTCTGACCCCAAAAGGGTAAGTATAGGCACCGATTTGGGGCACGGCGGCGCCAAACATACCCTATTTTTACTATCTAACTATATGCGGTAGGGGTCTAGGTACGGCGCCTAGCGCCTAAACTAGGACTTGTGCCACTTAGGTGACCACAGGGTATTTTAGGGCATTGACCCCTCTAATAGATTCTGACTCCAAAAGGGTAAGTATAGGCACCGATTTGGGGCACGGCGGCGCCAAATATACCCTATCTAACTATATGCGGTAGGGGTCTAGGTACGGCGCCTAGCGCCTAAACTAGGACTTGTGCCACTTAGGTGACCACAGGGCATTTTAGGGCATTGACCCCTCTAATAGATTCTGACCCCAAAAGGGTAAGTATAGGCACCGATTTGGGGCACGGCGGCGCCAAACATACCCTATTTTTACTATCTAACTATATGCGGTAGGGGTCTAGGTACGGCGCCTAGCGCCTAAACTAGGACTTGTGCCACTTAGGTGACCACAGGGCATTTTAGGGCATTGACCCCTCTAATAGATTCTGACCCCAAAAGGGTAAGTATAGGCACCGATTTGGGGCACGGCGGCGCCAAACATACCCTATTTTTACTATCTAACTATATGCGGTAGGGGTCTAGGTACGGCGCCTAGCGCGCCTAAACTAGGACTTGTGCCACTTAGGTGACCACAGGGCATTTTAGGGCATTGACCCCTCTAATAGATTCTGACCCCAAAAGGGTAAGTATAGGCACCGATTTGGGGCACGGCGGCGCCAAACATACCCTATCTAACTATATGCGGTAGGGGTCTAGGTACGGCGCCTAGCGCCTAAACTAGGACTTGTGCCACTTAGGTGACCACAGGGCATTTTAGGGCATTGACCCCTCTAATAGATTCTGACCCCAAAAGGGTAAGTATAGGCACCGATTTGGGGCACGGCGGCGCCAAACATACCTCTATCTAACTATATGCGGTAGGGGTCTAGGTACGGCGCCTAGCGCCTAAACTAGGACTTGTGCCACTTAGGTGACCACAGGGCATTTTAGGGCATTGACCCCTCTAATAGATTCTGACCCCAAAAGGGTAAGTATAGGCACCGATTTGGGGCACGGCGGCGCCAAACATACCCTATTTTTACTATCTAACTATATGCGGTAGGGGTCTAGGTACGGCGCCTAGCGCCTAAACTAGGACTTGTGCCACTTAGGTGACCACAGGGCATTTTAGGGCATTGACCCCTCTAATAGATTCTGACCCCAAAAGGGTAAGTATAGGCACCGATTTGGGGCACGGCGGCGCCAAACATACCCTATTACTATCTAACTATATGCGGTAGGGGTCTAGGTACGGCGCCTAGCGCCTAAACTAGGACTTGTGCCACTTAGGTGACCACAGGGCATTTTAGGGCATTGACCCCTCTAATAGATTCTGACCCCAAAAGGGTAAGTATAGGCACCGATTTGGGGCACGGCGGCGCCAAACATACCCTATTTTTACTATCTAACTATATGCGGTAGGGGTCTAGGTACGGCGCCTAGCGCCTAAACTAGGACTTGTGCCACTTAGGTGACCACAGGGCATTTTAGGGCATTGACCCCTCTAATAGATTCTGACCCCAAAAGGGTAAGTATAGGCACCGATTTGGGGCACGGCGGCGCCAAACATACCCTATTTTTACTATCTAACTATATGCGGTAGGGGTCTAGGTACGGCGCCTAGCGCCTAAACTAGGACTTGTGCCACTTAGGTGACCACAGGGCATTTTAGGGCATTGACCCCTCTAATAGATTCTGACCCCAAAAGGGTAAGTATAGGCACCGATTTGGGGCACGGCGGCGCCAAACATACCCTATCTAACTATATGCGGTAGGGGTCTAGGTACGGCGCCTAGCGCCTAAACTAGGACTTGTGCCACTTAGGTGACCACAGGGCATTTTAGGGCATTGACCCCTCTAATAGATTCTGACCCCAAAAGGGTAAGTATAGGCACCGATTTGGGGCACGGCGGCGCCAAACATACCCTATTTTTACTATCTAACTATATGCGGTAGGGGTCTAGGTACGGCGCCTAGCGCCTAAACTAGGACTTGTGCCACTTAGGTGACCACAGGGCATTTTAGGGCATTGACCCCTCTAATAGATTCTGACCCCAAAAGGGTAAGTATAGGCACCGATTTGGGGCACGGCGGCGCCAAACATACCCTATCTAACTATATGCGGTAGGGGTCTAGGTACGGCGCCTAGCGCCTAAACTAGGACTTGTGCCACTTAGGTGACCACAGGGCATTTTAGGGCATTGACCCCTCTAATAGATTCTGACCCCAAAAGGGTAAGTATAGCACCGATTTGGGGCACGGCGGCGCCAAACATACCCTATTTTTACTATCTAACTATATGCGGTAGGGGTCTAGGTACGGCGCCTAGCGCCTAAACTAGGACTTGTGCCACTTAGGTGACCACAGGGCATTTTAGGGCATTGACCCCTCTAATAGATTCTGACCCCAAAAGGGTAAGTATAGGCACCGATTTGGGGCACGGCGGCGCCAAACATACCCTATCTAACTATATGCGGTAGGGGTCTAGGTACGGCGCCTAGCGCCTAAACTAGGACTTGTGCCACTTAGGTGACCACAGGGCATTTTAGGGCATTGACCCCTCTAATAGATTCTGACCCCAAAAGGGTAAGTATAGGCACCGATTTGGGGCACGGCGGCGCCAAACATACCCTATTTTTACTATCTAACTATATGCGGTAGTAGGGGTCTAGGTACGGCGCCTAGCGCCTAAACTAGGACTTGTGCCACTTAGGTGACCACAGGGCATTTTAGGGCATTGACCCCTCTAATAGATTCTGACCCCAAAAGGGTAAGTATAGGCACCGATTTGGGGCACGGCGGCGCCAAACATACCCTATCTAACTATATGCGGTAGGGGTCTAGGTACGGCGCCTAGCGCCTAAACTAGGACTTGTGCCACTTAGGTGACCACAGGGCATTTTAGGGCATTGACCCCTCTAATAGATTCTGACCCCAAAAGGGTAAGTATAGGCACCGATTTGGGGCACGGCGGCGCCAAACATACCCTATTTTTACTATCTAACTATATGCGGTAGGGGTCTAGGTACGGCGCCTAGCGCCTAAACTAGGACTTGTGCCACTTAGGTGACCACAGGGCATTTTAGGGCATTGACCCCTCTAATAGATTCTGACCCCAAAAGGGTAAGTATAGGCACCGATTTGGGGCACGGCGGCGCCAAACATACCCTATTTTTACTATCTAACTATATGCGGTAGGGGTCTAGGTACGGCGCCTAGCGCCTAAACTAGGACTTGTGCCACTTAGGTGACCACAGGGCATTTTAGGGCATTGACCCCTCTAATAGATTCTGACCCCAAAAGGGTAAGTATAGGCACCGATTTGGGGCACGGCGGCGCCAAACATACCCTATCTAACTATATGCGGTAGGGGTCTAGGTACGGCGCCTAGCGCCTAAACTAGGACTTGTGCCACTTAGGTGACCACAGGGCATTTTAGGGCATTGACCCCTCTAATAGATTCTGACCCCAAAAGGGTAAGTATAGGCACCGATTTGGGGCACGGCGGCGCCAAACATACCCTATTTTTACTATCTAACTATATGCGGTAGGGGTCTAGGTACGGCGCCTAGCGCCTAAACTAGGACTTGTGCCACTTAGGTGACCACAGGGCATTTTAGGGCATTGACCCCTCTAATAGATTCTGACCCCAAAAGGGTAAGTATAGGCACCGATTTGGGGCACGGCGGCGCCAAACATACCCTATTTTTACTATCTAACTATATGCGGTAGGGGTCTAGGTACGGCGCCTAGCGCCTAAACTAGGACTTGTGCCACTTAGGTGACCACAGGGCATTTTAGGGCATTGACCCCTCTAATAGATTCTGACCCCAAAAGGGTAAGTATAGGCACCGATTTGGGGCACGGCGGCGCCAAACATACCCTATCTAACTATATGCGGTAGGGGTCTAGGTACGGCGCCTAGCGCCTAAACTAGGACTTGTGCCACTTAGGTGACCACAGGGCATTTTAGGGCATTGACCCCTCTAATAGATTCTGACCCCAAAAGGGTAAGTATAGGCACCGATTTGGGGCACGGCGGCGCCAAACATACCCTATTTTTACTATCTAACTATATGCGGTAGGGGTCTAGGTACGGCGCCTAGCGCCTAAACTAGGACTTGTGCCACTTAGGTGACCACAGGGCATTTTAGGGCATTGACCCCTCTAATAGATTCTGACCCCAAAAGGGTAAGTATAGGCACCGATTTGGGGCACGGCGGCGCCAAACATACCCTATTTTTACTATCTAACTATATGCGGTAGGGGTCTAGGTACGGCGCCTAGCGCCTAAACTAGGACTTGTGCCACTTAGGTGACCACAGGGCATTTTAGGGCATTGACCCCTCTAATAGATTCTGACCCCAAAAGGGTAAGTATAGGCACCGATTTGGGGCACGGCGGCGCCAAACATACCCTATCTAACTATATGCGGTAGGGGTCTAGGTACGGCGCCTAGCGCCTAAACTAGGACTTGTGCCACTTAGGTGACCACAGGGCATTTTAGGGCATTGACCCCTCTAATAGATTCTGACCCCAAAAGGGTAAGTATAGGCACCGATTTGGGGCACGGCGGCGCCAAACATACCCTATTTTTACTATCTAACTATATGCGGTAGGGGTCTAGGTACGGCGCCTAGCGCCTAAACTAGGACTTGTGCCACTTAGGTGACCACAGGGCATTTTAGGGCATTGACCCCTCTAATAGATTCTGACCCCAAAAGGGTAAGTATAGGCACCGATTTGGAGCACGGCGGCGCCAAACATACCCTATTTTTACTATCTAACTATATGCGATAGGGGTCTAGGTACGGCGCCTAGCGCCTAAACTAGGACTTGTGCCACTTAGGTGACCACAGGGCATTTTAGGGCATTGACCCCTCTAATAGATTCTGACCCCAAAAGGGTAAGTATAGGCACCGATTTGGGGCACGGCGGCGCCAAACATACCCTATTTTTACTATCTAACTATATGCGGTAGGGGTCTAGGTACGGCGCCTAGCGCCTAAACTAGGACTTGTGCCACTTAGGTGACCACAGGGCATTTTAGGGCATTGACCCCTCTAATAGATTCTGACCCCAAAAGGGTAAGTATAGGCACCGATTTGGGGCACGGCGGCGCCAAACATACCCTATTTTTACTATCTAACTATATGCGGTAGGGGTCTAGGTACGGCGCCTAGCGCCTAAACTAGGACTTGTGCCACTTAGGTGACCACAGGGCATTTTAGGGCATTGACCCCTCTAATAGATTCTGACCCCAAAAGGGTAAGTATAGGCACCGATTTGGGGCACGGCGGCGCCAAACATACCCTATCTAACTATATGCGGTAGGGGTCTAGGTACGGCGCCTAGCGCCTAAACTAGGACTTGTGCCACTTAGGTGACCACAGGGCATTTTAGGGCATTGACCCCTCTAATAGATTCTGACCCCAAAAGGGTAAGTATAGGCACCGATTTGGGGCACGGCGGCGCCAAACATACCCTATTTTTACTATCTAACTATATGCGGTAGGGGTCTAGGTACGGCGCCTAGCGCCTAAACTAGGACTTGTGCCACTTAGGTGACCACAGGGCATTTTAGGGCATTGACCCCTCTAATAGATTCTGACCCCAAAAGGGTAAGTATAGGCACCGATTTGGAGCACGGCGGCGCCAAACATACCCTATTTTTACTATCTAACTATATGCGATAGGGGTCTAGGTACGGCGCCTAGCGCCTAAACTAGGACTTGTGCCACTTAGGTGACCACAGGGCATTTTAGGGCATTGACCCCTCTAATAGATTCTGACCCCAAAAGGGTAAGTATAGGCACCGATTTGGGGCACGGCGGCGCCAAACATACCCTATTTTTACTATCTAACTATATGCGGTAGGGGTCTAGGTACGGCGCCTAGCGCCTAAACTAGGACTTGTGCCACTTAGGTGACCACAGGGCATTTTAGGGCATTGACCCCTCTAATAGATTCTGACCCCAAAAGGGTAAGTATAGGCACCGATTTGGGGCACGGCGGCGCCAAACATACCCTATTTTTACTATCTAACTATATGCGGTAGGGGTCTAGGTACGGCGCCTAGCGCCTAAACTAGGACTTGTGCCACTTAGGTGACCACAGGGCATTTTAGGGCATTGACCCCTCTAATAGATTCTGACCCCAAAAGGGTAAGTATAGGCACCGATTTGGGGCACGGCGGCGCCAAACATACCCTATTTTTACTATCTAACTATATGCGGTAGGGGTCTAGGTACGGCGCCTAGCGCCTAAACTAGGACTTGTGCCACTTAGGTGACCACAGGGCATTTTAGGGCATTGACCCCTCTAATAGATTCTGACCCCAAAAGGGTAAGTATAGGCACCGATTTGGGGCACGGCGGCGCCAAACATACCCTATCTAACTATATGCGGTAGGGGTCTAGGTACGGCGCCTAGCGCCTAAACTAGGACTTGTGCCACTTAGGTGACCACAGGGCATTTTAGGGCATTGACCCCTCTAATAGATTCTGACCCCAAAAGGGTAAGTATAGGCACCGATTTGGGGCACGGCGGCGCCAAACATACCCTATTTTTACTATCTAACTATATGCGGTAGGGGTCTAGGTACGGCGCCTAGCGCCTAAACTAGGACTTGTGCCACTTAGGTGACCACAGGGCATTTTAGGGCATTGACCCCTCTAATAGATTCTGACCCCAAAAGGGTAAGTATAGGCACCGATTTGGAGCACGGCGGCGCCAAACATACCCTATTTTTACTATCTAACTATATGCGATAGGGGTCTAGGTACGGCGCCTAGCGCCTAAACTAGGACTTGTGCCACTTAGGTGACCACAGGGCATTTTAGGGCATTGACCCCTCTAATAGATTCTGACCCCAAAAGGGTAAGTATAGGCACCGATTTGGGGCACGGCGGCGCCAAACATACCCTATTTTTACTATCTAACTATATGCGGTAGGGGTCTAGGTACGGCGCCTAGCGCCTAAACTAGGACTTGTGCCACTTAGGTGACCACAGGGCATTTTAGGGCATTGACCCCTCTAATAGATTCTGACCCCAAAAGGGTAAGTATAGGCACCGATTTGGGGCACGGCGGCGCCAAACATACCCTATTTTTACTATCTAACTATATGCGGTAGGGGTCTAGGTACGGCGCCTAGCGCCTAAACTAGGACTTGTGCCACTTAGGTGACCACAGGGCATTTTAGGGCATTGACCCCTCTAATAGATTCTGACCCCAAAAGGGTAAGTATAGGCACCGATTTGGGGCACGGCGGCGCCAAACATACCCTATCTAACTATATGCGGTAGGGGTCTAGGTACGGCGCCTAGCGCCTAAACTAGGACTTGTGCCACTTAGGTGACCACAGGGCATTTTAGGGCATTGACCCCTCTAATAGATTCTGACCCCAAAAGGGTAAGTATAGGCACCGATTTGGGGCACGGCGGCGCCAAATATACCCTATCTAACTATATGCGTTAGGGGTCTAGGTACGGCGCCTAGCGCCTAAACTAGGACTTGTGCCACTTAGGTATACTTGACACGTTTCCCTAAATTATTTCATGAATTTTTACACATGTAATATCCCTTCAAATATGAGATATTTTTATTTTTTGAGAAAGTTGACCGGGTCTATAGTGCGAAACTATCCCTTTCACACCGTGCCAAATCTGATGTACATTAATTCGTACGAATATTTGTCGTGTATCAATGAATACTCGATAGACCAGTGTTTGATGTTTGAAATGAAATGGGCCCTGTTTGAGGACCCACGTGGTTGGCGCAGACACGTGTCTTTGTTATGATTTACGTAAAAATCATAAATATGTTCAATCATACAATGAGAGAAAAATTAATCAGGTCTAATAATGTAAAATAAATTTGGATTTTTTCAGTAATGCCGTATTAATTCTATGTATAAACACCAAAGTAGTTTTATGCAAAGTACCACGTTTTACAATCACTTTATTAGCATGACCAGGGGTGGATCCAGAAATTGGGGTTAGAAGGCGCAACTTCATGATGCAGGGGTCGGGGGGGGGGGGGGTGCACCTTGAGACCCCCAGTGGGTCCAGGGCTAAGCCCTGGTGGAGGCTCCCGGAACCTCCTAGATTTTACGGATTTTACAGATTTTATTGGGCTTCAAATATGTCTTCTATGTGGAAATGTTTACTATTTTCTGTCATTTTTGATAGAGGGAAATCAACAAAATGACGCAAATTTTAAGGGGTTTTGGAAAAAATGTAAGTTCTCCCAATAAAAGTAATTCAATAAATCAAAAGATTTTGTCATTTATTGCTCTGAGAGAGGAATTAATTATTGCTTTTTTTATCGTTTACATTTTTCTAAACAAGAGACCACGATTTACCTTAAATCCGCCACTAATGACCCCCTCCCCAACGTACTAGATTGTTATTTCTAAATCATTGGAGGATGTTCTATTTCAGAACGGAATTGTTTAAATTCTTGATACTCCATTTGAAAATTTAGCAGAACGTAGTATTCATCATTCCATGGAATTTTGTGACATGTGCACTTCCAGCATATGTAGATATTGATATAAAAATAACAGATTTATATGAAGTAAACCTAATTATTAGTAAATTTTGAAAGATGATGGACATAATGTATTTAGATATGTATTTAGGAATTTCATCGCACAATATTCGGGTTTTTTTCAATGCTGCTGTTCTATGGAGCGCCAAATTAACATACACTCAAATAATTGAAGATATCTTATTCAATTATTGCTCTCTTTAATTGAATTAATGCGCGCATTAAATCAATTATTGCTTTCATCAAATGAATTAATGCACGCTTCAATTCAATTATTGCTCTCCTCAAATGAATTAATGCGCGCATCCATTGAATTAATGAGAGCAATAATTGATTTAATGTGCACATTAATTCAATTATTGTTCTCTTCAATTCAATTGATGCGCGTATCAATGCAATTGAATTAATAAGAGCAATAATGGAATTCAATTATTGTTCTCTTCAATTCAATTGATGAGGGCATCAATTTCGTAGAAATATTGCTCGCAATAATTAATTTAGAGCTCGATATAAATAATTTGATGATCTCTTTAATTCAATTGAAGATATCTTTAATTATTTACAATGCTTTTGTATAAGGAATTAATGCGCGCATCAATTCTTTAAAAGAGAGCAACGATTCAATTAAAGAGATCATTAATATCTTTAATTATATAGTTGCTCTCTCTAAAAGAATTATTGCTCTCTTCAAATAAATTAAAGATATTAATTCAATTGAAGAGAGCCATATTAGAATTAATGCGCGCATTAAATCAATTATTGCTCTTATCAATTGATTTAATGCGCACAATATATCAATTATTGCTCT
Organism: Ostrea edulis; assembly: GCF_947568905.1. NCBI lineage: Eukaryota > Metazoa > Mollusca > Bivalvia > Ostreida > Ostreidae > Ostrea > Ostrea edulis. The sequence goes on along the minus strand of NC_079172.1, from coordinate 19,715,777 downwards.
CTTCAATGAAATTGTAGCGCATCAATTCAATTGTCGATAGCATTAATTCATTTGAAGAGATCATTAATTAAATCAAGTGCGCATCAATTCAGCTGAAGAATTATTGCTATCATCACTTCAATTAATGCGAGCAATAATTCAGAATTGAAGATATCATTAATTATTTGAAGAGATCTTTTAATTAAATTGTTGCGCGCATCAAATGAATTGATGATATCTTCAAATAATTGAAGATATCTTCCATTATTTCAGTTTATGTTAATATGGCGCTCCATACTGTTCAGACCTATCAATATCAAAAGAGTAGTGTGACTCATGTCATATTAATAAATGTTATATCAGCAAAACTATGCCAGTAAACACGCTCAAAATCAATGTTATTTTCTATAAAGGATACTGACACAAATATTTGCAAGGTTTGAAAATTTAGGAAATTGTAAAACATTTATTTCAATTTCAAAACATTATTGTATGTCACTTTGCAATTATTAAGAGATAAGTATATTTTAATAAAAGTAAATGAAAAGTTAACCAGAGGATTCTTAAGAGCTACTTACTCAGACCTACATTTTTGCAGTTACTCCCCTTACACCGGAAGTTGGTGGCGCGCTTACCATTGCGGTCCTAAATAGTAAAGCTTACGTTACCAAATTCTTCATTACGCTTAGTTTTAACAGGTTGTATTATATCTATGATAAAAACAAGGTTTACTTTCTCCATTTTTATGGAGAAAACTTTTGAAAATGTGCACTTCGTATCACTCAATCACTGCCACGCAGGAGCGTAACTTCAATTGATGATGATGATGATGATGACGATGATGATAATTAATTATATATATATATATATATATATATATATATATATATATATATATATATATATATTCTACATGGCATCAAGATGATAGAAAATTATAGGAACATGTCTGAATTACTTCAGTGTACATTTCAGATATGATAGATTATTTTTGTTGGCTTTCATATGAAACTGGAGAAGGGTCCATTAACCCCTTACGTGGCAGATACGCAATTTTACGCATCTCTGATAGAGTATGTGGAAGATTTATTTAAAGTCTAAAATTAAGGGTTCTCGGAGATGGTCCCCCGAAACACCCCTCCCGCACCTAACCCTCGCCACCTTCGGCGCTTCAGTGAAACTTTCGGTTCTACACATTTTAACAGTCCTAGCTACGACTTGGCTGAAGTTAGCAGCCACAAACCAGCATCCAATAAGACCATAAAAGATAGCAGCCAATAAGAAAGTTCAACAAAGTACTTCGAGTATTCAGACGGAATACTAAAAGGTAACACATAATAAATCAGAATTGATAATTTTTCAAACAATTAATTAACAAATTTTTAATTACCAAGTTTCATACTTGAAGGCTATTGAGCTCACTTGAAAGTTCCTGACGTTACATCACATGAACGTTAATAAGAAAATAATGATTGAAGAGTCCACAAAAGGAGTATGCAGACAAGGAAGTGGACCCCTACGACTATCATTTTTCGCCCTCGGTTTGGGGTTGTAGGGGTACCTCCTGGGGCCACCAAACGGTGAGACCACTTAAGACCTCTCTAATAAATGACTATATGGTGTTGGAATAAAACAAAACTGACAAAAGACTAGAGAACAATGAAGTCAAACATATAGAACCTTTAAAAGGGGTCACATAGGCCTCTGAAGGTAAATAATCTCACCTTAAAGTTCCTAGTTTTACTTTATGTAGGGTCTTAATGATGGCTAATAACAACTTAATCTTTGAAGAGTCCACAAAAAGATTATGCAGACAAGAAAGGAGACCCCTCCCCTAGGCTATTATCTTCCACCCTCAGTTTGGGGCGGTAGGGGTACCACCTTGGTCCTACCAGGAGCAGGGCCCCTATTCAGACTTCCCTAATAATTGAATATTGGGTGATTAAAGAATAGAAAGCTGATAGACGGGTAGAAAACAACAGTCAAACATATAGAACCCTTAAAAGGGTCACATAGGGTATAAAGTACAATTGAGCTCACCTGAAAGTTCCTAATTTTACGTCATGTAGGGTCATAATGAAGGTTAATAACAACTTAATGTTTGAAGAGTCCGCTAAAAGGGTATACAGGCAAGAAAAGGGACCCCCTGGGGTAACATTTTCCGCCCTCAATTTGGGGCTGTTGGGGTCGCACCATGTGCCTTCCGAGTCTCGGTCCATTTTCAGACCTCTTTAATCATTGACTGTGGTGTACTTTATCGACACCAAACTCCAGGCCATGGACGTATATCTATGGGTGATTGCAAAGTTGTTGTTTCCATGCAGTGCGCTGGTCCGCCGCATAATCCAGGAATTGAAACTTAATTGTACAGATTCTACATGTAGTAACAAAGAAAGAGATCGAAGGGTATATCGAATAATGAAACTGTTGGCATGTATTCTATATACACTGAATTTACATTTGTTTAAAACAAGTAAAGAATTACCCATAATTCTCAATAAAACCAATTAAATAAAGACTAAGAGGAATACATTCTAAAAAATGAAATATGAACAACCAGAAACTTCTTTAGGTCATAGAGATAATTTCCATAAAAATTATTGAAATAATGTATATTTGGGGCCTCCGTGCCCCAAAATGGTGTCTCTATTAACCTTTTGAGGTAAGTTCCTATTAAAAAGGCCAATACCCTGAATGCCCTGTGGTCATCTGAGTGGCACAAGTCCTAGTTTGGGCGCTAGGCTCCCAACTTAAAGCTCTATCGTATTGTTTGAAAGTGTACAATAACTTGTTTCAATCCCTCATATCTAGTAAATGGAATCTGAATTGAGTAATCATTTGTGATACTCTGGTAGCTGATAAATTGTCTTTTGTATCTAATAAATCATGTACATGTATTTTATGAAACCCTTTGTCATATCTTGTGGAATCTTTGTGAGAATGTCAACAAATCAACTGAATATGAACGATACAACACTGGCATCCTCATTGCATTTCACAAGCTAACATGCAGAACACAATGCTTTTTCCATACAATGTCATATTTATTATCAAAATGAATACTCATTGTATCTGAAATACATGTACACGAGGAAATTTAATGAAGAACTTAATAATATTAAATGATACAGTTTTTCTCGTTTACGCCATTCGAGTAAATTTTGATTTAGTTAATTAACTACCTTAGCAATACAACGACGTCAAAATGACGTTACAATGTAAATGCATTCATTTCATTGCTATATTTAGAAGCCCGTAGAAAGAAAGCGCGTAGAGGAAATTGGATAAAATTAATTGTTTTAGAAAGCAGATTTTGAAGCCTTTTGACCCCCAAAAGATTTTAAATTTTGGAAACAGGGTCATTTTTCATGATTTCTGGCTTTAGTTTTTATAAGTTGCTATATCCACTGTAAACTTGGTTTGGGAATTTTGATAGAAATAAACTTTTCACCATTGTAATTTATCCTATGGGAGAAATATATCTTTTTGACCATTGGGTTATTTCTTACTAAATAGCTGTAAGCCTGTTATCAAAATTAAGCTTTATTATACCTCGAACTGTGAATGGTTCTCTTCTCTATTGTAATCCAGTATGACTACAGAAAGTATCTTCAGTATTAATTATAGAGCCAATCCAAACAGATTTGGTTTTGGAAATATTGGGTTTTAAACCTGAAAATTTAGAAAATTGAAATAGTAGATCAAGAGCACTTTTGACTTTTTTCTAATCCATCCAAAATATAAAACTGTGTCATTTCCATATTGTATTAAACAAATTCTTTCTTTATTTTAATGCCCCTGATATTTTTGTTTTGTAGTATCATATGGCCTAAATTTCGACACAAAGGTTGAATAAATAAGGAGATATTGGATCACCTTGACGACAACCGCTGCCAATTTTAAAGAATTATGAAAACAATATGGTTTTGTACATAAAAAAATATATTTACGGTGCCTTTGCTTACCCTTTTCAGGTCAGATCATATTAGGGAGTTGAATACCTAAATTGGGCTGTAATCACATGTGTGGCACAAGTCCAAGTTTAGGCGGTTCATCTAGGCACCCTAACTACACCTCTAATGCATAGAGTCATATAGTGCAAATAGGATATATTTGGCGTCTCCTTACCCCAAAATGGTGCCAATACTTACCCTTTTGAGGCCAGATCCTATTAGAGGGGTCAAAGCCCTAAAACACCCTGTGGTCACTTGAGTGGCACAAGTCCTAGTTTAGGCGCTAGGCGCCGTACCTAGACCCCAATCGCATATAGTCAAATAGTAAAAATAGGGTATATTTGGCGTCTCCGTACACCAAATCGGTGCCTATAATTACCCTTTTTGGGTCAGAATCTATTAGAGGGGTCAATGCCCTAAAATGGCCTGTTTTCACCTAAGTGGCACAAGTCCTAGTTTAGGCGCTAGGCGCCGTACCTAGACCCCTATCGCATATAGTCAAATAGTAAAAATAGGGTATATTTGGCGTCTCCGTACACCAAATCGGTGCCTATACTTACCCTTTTGGGGTCAGAATCTATTAGAGGGGTCAATACCATAAAATGCCCTGTGGTCACCTAAGTGGCACAAGTCCTAGTTTAGGCGCTAGGCGTCGTACCTAGACCCCTACCGCATATAGTTAGATAGTAAAAATAGGGTATATTTGGCGCCGCCGTGCCCCAAATCGGTGCCTATACTTACCCTTTTGGGGTCAGAATCTATTAGAGGGGTCAATGCCCTAAAATGCCCTGTGGTCACCTAAGTGGCACAAGTCTTAGTTTAGGCGCTAGGCGCCGTACCTAGACCCCTACCGCATATAGTTAGATAGGGTATATTTGGCGCCGCCGTGCCCCAAATCGGTGCCTATACTTACCCTTTTGGGGTCAGAATCTATTAGAGGGGTCAATGCCCTAAAATGCCCTGTGGTCACCTAAGTGGCACAAGTCCTAGTTTAAGTGCTAGGCGCCGTACCTAGACCCCTACCGCATATAGTTAGATAGTAAAAATAGGGTATATTTGGCGCCGCTGTGCCCCAAATCGGTGCCTATACTTACCCTTTTGGGGTCAGAATCTATTAGAGGGGTCAATGCCCTAAAATGCCCTGTGGTCACCTAAGTGGCACAAGTCCTAGTTTAGGCGCTAGGCGCCGTACCTAGACCCCTACCGCATATAGTTAGATAGTAAAAATAGGGTATATTTGGCGCCGCCGTGCCCCAAATCGGTGCCTATACTTACCCTTTTGGGGTCAGAATCTATTAGAGGGGTCAATGCCCTAAAATGCCCTGTGGTCACCTAAGTGGCACAAGTCCTAGTTTAGGCGCTAGGCGCCGTACCTAGACCCCTACCACATATAGTTAGATCGGGTATATTTGGCGCCGCCGTGCCCCAAATCGGTGCCTATACTTACCCTTTTGGGGTCAGAATCTATTAGAGGGGTCAATACCCTAAAATGCCCTGTGGTCACCTAAGTGGCACAAGTCCTAGTTTAGGCGCTAGGCGCCGTACCTAGACCCCTACCGCATATAGTTAGATAGTAAAAATAGGGTATATTTGGCGCCGCCGTGCCCCAAATCGGTGCCTATACTTACCCTTTTGGGGTCAGAATCTATTAGAGGGGTCAATGCCCTAAAATGCCCTGTGGTCACCTAAGTGGCACAAGTCCTAGTTTAGGCGCTAGGCGCCGTACCTAGACCCCTACCACATATAGTTAGATCGGGTATATTTGGCGCCGCCGTGCCCCAAATCGGTGCCTATACTTACCCTTTTGGGGTCAGAATCTATTAGAGGGGTCAATGCCCTAAAATGCCCTGTGGTCACCTAAGTGGCACAAGTCCTAGTTTAGGCGCTAGGCGCCGTACCTAGACCCCTACCGCATATAGTTAGATAGTAAAAATAGGGTATATTTGGCGCCGCCGTGCCCCAAATCGGTGCCTATACTTACCCTTTTGGGGTCAGAATCTATTAGAGGGGCAATGCCCTAAAATGCCCTGTGGTCACCTAAGTGGCACAAGTCCTAGTTTAGGCGCTAGGCGCCGTACCTAGACCCCTATCGCATATAGTTAGATAGTAAAAATAGGGTATGTTTGGCGCCGCCGTGCTCCAAATCGGTGCCTATACTTACCCTTTTGGGGTCAGAATCTATTAGAGGGGTCAATGCCCTAAAATGCCCTGTGGTCACCTGAGTGACACATGTCCTAGTTTAGGCGCTAGGCGCCGTATATTGAGAGTACTTTTTTGTCGGGTTCGTTATACGTACATTTTCTAAGCGATAAATATTAGGGAAAATCCTTATTGGCCGCTAGCTTATTGTCCGCTAGCTTGACTTAGGCTTTAAAACTCCATGTGGCGGAAAACAACAAACTAAACTAAAATACTAATCCGTCTAGTTTACAATTTTTATTCCCGATATATTGCATACGGCTGTAAATGCTATCAGCCTTCTAGACCCCCGTTAAACAAAAATAAACAAACAAAAAAAAAACCCACCCAAAACAAAAATTAAAGCTGTAAAATGTTCGTAGTTCACAAAAGTGATCACGTCAGAATTTTAATACAATCATTTTGGAGTACTGTCAGATGGTGTATTTTAGATAGATGGCAAATTTCTGTCGATTTTTTTTTCTATCAGAAAACACAGAGCGCAGCTTCAGACAATCAAAATATTTATATCACGTACAAAATTGTATGTATATTGGAAAAAGAATGTTAAAACCCAAGTTGCTTGATGTTTTGTAGAAGGATATTTTTTTGTCTAAATTTCTGGATCTGCCCATGTGTTGCCCCTACCTGGCTAGCATTGTTGTTACCCATGTCCATCCGTTCGTCGGTCACATTTTCTTTTTCCTCAAACTCATCTTTTATCACAAGGGTTAACATATATATAATCATTTGCCAGGTAGTATTCTGTAAATGTGCAATCAGGCTTCGGAATTTTCGGCTTCGGAATTTTCAATTCTACCTTTGGGGGGGGGGGGGGGAGAGGGTAAAAAAAATAATTTATGTTGTTTTGTTTGTTTGTTTTTTCTCCTCATACTTTTTGCGCAGTAGCCAAATCAGTCTTATAACACCCCCCCCCCGCCCCACTTCTCCTATCGAATGACTACGATAGGAGAAGGGGGTGGTGGTGGTGGTGGTTTTAATCAGACTGTAGCCAAGGTAACTGGTGTCCTCTAACAATTTACGCAATAGCCTATGGTAATTTTTTTTTCAACAAAAATCCCTAGTTCCCAGAATTCCTTTTATATTTTACACAGTAGCCAAATCATCTTTTGAAAAGTAATTGGTGATGTCCTAATTGATATGCAAGATTTCAGGTTTCATTTTCACCCTGGGGGCCAATGAGAGGTTGAAAAACGACGGATTTTTTATTAATAGAAAAACTTGGTTCCCAGAACTTCTCTTACATTTTATGCAGTAGCCAAATCATCTTTTTGGGAGATGATTGATGGTGTCCTTTTAATGTGCAATAAGGTTTGGGAATTTTCTTTTTCACCTTGAGGGGTAAATTGGATGAAAAAACGACGGACAAAAACCTGGTGGTTAGTGCATTGAGTCAAGTGCAACAAGAACATATATTAACTCAAAAGGTTGGAATCTCAACCATTGTAAAGATATTTGAACATCAAAAAAACTATGGTGGTTGGTATGACCCTGTGCCACATGTCCATCAGAATGCTCAATGCATCTTGATATGTGCAGCAGGAATATATGCATGTATATAGTTTAGGGGGTCAGAACCTTATGTATTTTAAATTTATTTCAACAATTACGAAATTGGATTAAGGACGACTTCAGGGCCCATAGAATACTCAATGCATCTTGACATAGGCAGCAAGAGTACACATGCATAGAGAGGCGTTGATCTCATCGGGTTTGAAGATTTATCTGAGCAACCATGGAATGAGGGAGGGGTGGCCCAGGGGCACTTGCCGAAAAGAATAATTAATACGTCTTGATATGTACGTTAAGAATATATATTTCTGGCAGTGTCTTGATATGTACGTTAAGAATATATATTTCTGGCCGTGTCATGATATGTACGTTAAGAATATATATATTTCTGGCAGTGTCTTGATATGTACGTTAAGAATATATATTTCTGGCAGTGTCTTGATATGTACGTTAAGAATATATATTTCTGGCAGTATCTTGATATGTACGTTAAGAATATATATTTCTGGCCGTGTCATGATATGTACGTTAAGAATATATATATTTCTGGCAGTGTCTTGATATGTACGTTAAGAATATATATTTCTGGCATTGTATAACATAGCGATGACCACTTTTGAATACACATGATAATATTCAATCAAGTGGTCATCTCAAAAGCTCATAGAAAGTAGAAATTGGTTGTTCAGAACAACGTATGAAGGTGCTCGGAGAGAAACTCACATATTTTAGAAACAATATATTAATAATGATAAAATATGGGTTTTTTTACTGGGTAGAAGGAGGTATACATGTATGTACATAAGTTCTCAACACGCTATCCATATTTCCGGTGCGTATGCTTGTGGTATTGACTGGAAAAAGCAACCCTTGAATTTTCATATCTACGACTTAATTCACTTTTCGGCAAGGACAGAATCACCAAATCCCTCACACTGATATGAACCGTTACCTACCAAAATTATACATGTTCGTAATAGCCGTTTGAAGTAGGTTATATTGTACCCAGGAATTATGTTATAAACTGTGAATTATTTAGAATAGTAGTAGATTTTCTCAATTAATCTTCAACTTTTTTGGTAAAGTCTATATGCAATCACTTCACCCGATCAGTTCAGCCGGTCAGTTCACCCGTCAGTTCAGCCGGCTGTTCACTAAACAGTGACAGATTCAAATATAAAAGAAAACAGAGCTTGAAGTCACCAAAAAGGTATAAATTATTATGTACTAAACAACAGTTATACTTTATATAACATGTTACCCTACTTAGATCAGCTACTGATCGAATTCATCATAATACGTTCGTTACCCACGTTACGGCGTAACGCCCCTGGGGGTACTACGCAGTGACAAGTGTACTAGCCAGGTACTTCCTCCAATAGGATGCGCTCGGCTTTTTAGTCGGATTTTTCTCTCTTTCTCTTGGGTTTTTTCGGACCCAGAAGTTTGATCTATTTCATAGAAGTTGCAGGTGGTCGACATCTGATCATTTTGTTTATATTTTAAGAACGAGCTGGAAATATGCTGTGAGAAATGAACTTTTCTTTGACATGGATGTAAAATGACCAGGTACGGGAATACTATCTTATCTCACTTCTCTCTTAGTAGACGATGTGATTTTGACAGATCGCTGAATGTATACGTATATACATGTATGTAATCATTTGACTGTTTTCATTCATGATTAAGGGCGGTTTCTTTCATTGTTTACAAATTAACTTGAGTATATATTAATTACATTTATGTGTATCAACATATTACCATTTGCTTGCTTATAGACACCATGCAGGTGTATGTACTAATTAGCAGGGAATACTAAATAGAAACATTGTACATGTACGATACTGATATCGCAATCAGTAAAATATACATACATATTTCATCATTATAGGATTTCAAAATGCGTAATCATTAATGAACGGAATTGTTGTAAGGGTTATTTTGAGTTGTAAAGTACATATATATAATGTATAATTCACTCAGGGAAATTACAGTTTACAAATGTAGTTTTTAATGGTAAATTATAGTTTATGAAGGCAAATTGTTAATCACAAATGAATATCAGTTTACAAATGGGAATAATTGTTTACAAAGGAGGATTATAGGTTTCATTCTTAAGTAAGTAATCCATTATATTGATATGCATTTTACAGAAATTCGCAACATTTTACAAAATACATACATGTATATACATGTAAATTAACACCCGGCACAAACGGACCTATATGTATGCGTCACTTTGAATCAATGTACATGTATGTATAATATCTATGCGAGCGAGGATATAAGACTATATAGATTTCGCCGCAATTTCTACTGAAGACAAACGTAATTTATAAGTTTCTGAATGTAAATTATAGTTTACAAATGTAAAATTACAGTTCACATGTGTAAGTTGCATCTTACTTATATAACAAAAAATGCTCCACTACATCCATTTAATACTGTGAAGTTGATATTAAAAAAGATGCTGGAGTATCTTCGTAGTCTTTGGTGATCAGGTCTCCCAACACTCTGTTGGAATTCCCATGGGTACGAATTGTGCTCCATTATTAGCTGACCTGTTCTTATATTCTTACGAGGCAGAATTTGTACAAAAGCTTCCACATGAGAGGAAAATATATTTTGATATGTCCTTTAATTCGACATTTAGGTATATATCGATCGACAACGTTTTATATTTTAACAATACTCATTCGTATGATGATTCGATATATCCCTGTCAACTCGAAATAAAGGCCACCACAGAGTCTTCTACATCTGCTTCGTACTTGGATATTTTATTGAACATAGATGTTAACGGCAAAATAAATATTAAACTTTATGACAAACGGGATGACTTCAGCTTCTCCAACGTCAACTTCATATATCAATATACATGTATTAATATTCCATTATCATGTGCATATAGTATTTATATCTCTCAACTGATTCGATACGCAAGAGCTTGTACTGTGTATGATCAGATTTTAAATCGAGACAGGCTACTGACAAAGAAGTTGATGTTACAGTGGTTTTAGCAGTCTCGTTTAAAGTCAAATTTTCTCAAATTCTATGGTCGTTATAACAATTTAATCTACAAATATAACCTGTCAAATGTTGTATGACGTGTTTCATACCAATGTTAAGTGTTCTTTACATATTGATTTTGACTACGGATTACTCCGTTTACCTGATCAATATATAGAGCTCATTGCCGGTGTGACAAGTCGACAGGAGATGCGTACTCCTCCTAAGCACCTGATTCCACCTCTGGTACATCCAGGGATCTGTGTTTGCTCTACTATATTAATTTTGTATTCCTTACTGGAGTTATGAGATTGATCACTGTTCGTTATCTTCACGTATTCATGCGTACTAATAATGTGAAGGCGATGGGGCGAAAATGCGAAGTAACCATCTCTGACACAGGAGCGAAAGTGAGGGCGCGATATCAGTTTCACTCCTTCGATCGCTCTCTAGCTCATCTTTGCACTTCGTTTTCGCAAATTTGCTCCCTCGCCCTCACAGTTTTGCTCCTTCGTCTCAAGCATGAAGCAGAGAAAGGCCTGATCGGAATGCCAAAATGTTTAGTCCTTCTCTAGAGATTCATCACAATATTTTCAGAATAAAGACGAATATTAACTGGCTTTGGTGCTTTCTGCTTTTGGGAGCAGACATTTGTTGTGCACAGACAAAGCTACTGACCTACAATGCTGGACTTTTGGAAACGATTCCTTATAAACAGGAAAGAGGTGACTACATAGCGGCTAACATTGGACAGAGTGATCCAGATATAATCTGTTTACAAGAGGTAATGAGAGAGAGAGAGAGAGAGAGAGAGAGAGAGAGAGAGAGAGAGAGAGAGAGAGAGAGAGAAAACAACAGGTCAGTTCTATATAAGATTGCGTAAACAATATATGTGCTTATTTTGCTAGGAAAATAAAGTTCAGTACAGACTAAACGGGCATATGATTTGACTGATCAGATAAATACCCAGGTTTAAATGATTATCATGTATATGCCTTATTTTCCAAGTTACATGTACCCAGAGAAAAAATAGCTATCGAACACTTTATTATTGTAACAAAGTTGACATTTTGATTTTAAATTACAATGTCCCTAACTATAGTAAAAAATAAAGTTGACACAATACTTCAATATAGCGACCATATTGATGATTTGATTTGCTGATTGTAACATCATAGCTTTGATATTTTAATTTATCATAAAAAAACCAATTTGATAATTTGATTTGCCGGAGTAGCATTTGTTATATCTAGAACAAGTCCACTTGTGACAAATCTGATCCATGTAATTTGGATTAAGTTTATTGACAATTATTTAGGAAAAGTTTATTGACATTTTTTATATCTCAAAAAAGTTTATTGACAACTTTGATATTTAGAATACGTTTATTGACAATTTCAGTAAAAAGAAGTTTATTGACAATTTTGATATTTAGATCTATCAAGTTTTATTGACAATTTTGAATTATTATAATAAACACTTAGATATTTTGATTTACGTAAGTAAAAACTTTGATACTATGATTTACGTTAGAAAACAAACTTAACTATAGCAATTGCCTAATTTCTTTCGGTGAAAATAGAAGGTAATAATAACTTCATAGACTTGCTAGTGTGATTTTCAAGGATGTGATTGTTGACCATAGCTAGCCTAATACATTCGTATAGATCTAATTTGAACATATTTCATTATGTATAACACACATATAGACAGAGCCTATGTAAACTTTTTTCTGAGGTACAAAGTTCATCAAATGTACATATTATAAATACACACTTACAATGTAGGTGCAATAATTAAAACTATTTAAACAGAGATATTAGAAAATATATGATTAGATACATATACATGTATGTCATTCTTCTAAGCAGTTTTAATTCATACATCAATTATTCTAAATTCATGGTGGCCTAAATGGGGGTGGGGTGTTATTGTTAAAGATTCACATTGCAATAGAGGAACTCATATTAATCACACTAGTGCACTCGCTGTTTTTGGAGGCGGTCAGATTTTACTCTTTAGACAAGAGTCCCACAAGCCTTAACGGTCGCCTGAGTACTAAAGCCTTTACATAGGCCATGCATTTTGTTTTTCCTCTCGCATGTCTGAGAGTATAGAAGGAATGTTTGATACGTGATTATGGATAAAAGGTTACTGTGTTTAATACCAAATAGCGTTTTTGTATAAGAAACTTTTAGGTGGGGTAATTTAAAAGAATGTAAAAGTTATAACGTCTGAATAAATTCATTGCTGTAATCCATGTGTATTTTTGGAAATAATCTATATTTCCTTAAAAACCAATAACTTAGAAATTGGTTCATTGCCCCCTACCTCCACCGAAAGCGGTACCCCCTAGTGGCACACACTAAAATTGAAGTTTTTATCGTTTATTTGACGTGAAATTTCGGAAATCATGGAAGTATCTGCTACATGTACAGCATTATGTGCAGAAACCATGAGTATTAGTTATATTATGTGGAGTGGCAGCATAATTGAAAATTTCACCAAAATATCGATAAAATTTGCATCCTTACGTGTGGTTGCCGGTGTTATAGAGCCAGACTTCCCCCCATAGTGAGACTTCCCCTCGGAAGTCTGACTCTAGAGTGAGCCTTCCCCCCGGTAGTCTCGCTCTAGAGTGAGCCTCCCCCAGCAGACGTGCTATAGAATAAACCTTACCCCCAGGGGGGAAGACTCACTCTAGAGCCATAACACCCTCTTGTAGTTTCGCTCTAGAGGGACACCCCCGCTTTCATCCCCACCTATACAAACTATGAAATAAATTTTAGTTTATCGGGCAGGGAATTACTTACTTATCTACCTCTCTACCTACCTACCTATACCTATCTACCTACCTACCTACCTACCTACTTTTTAAAAAAAGTTTTATTTTTGTATTTTCAACACATTTATACATACAAACATTCAAACTGTAATATACACTCGCTCATACACACTTGCAATTACTCTGTGCACCTTCTGTATCAACAATAACAGTGAATTGTATATATGATATATACATGTATAAGATATACATACACACACATAAATATATATACACACATAAACATACAAATATACACATTCAAAGATAAAGGTAATTATTTTATTTTTCATATAAATGTATTATGATTTTCAACAAAATACTTGTCCATTATATTATCATTCAATGCCCATTTACCAAGCATTTTGGATTTGCTATGAAATACATTTTGACAACATTTTTCTAAATTTCTATAGTATTTAAACAAATTAATTGCATCTGACAATTTGGGGTTTGAGTCCCGTGATCTGGAGTAATAAATGTGCTTTTTTGCTAACAAAAAAAAGAACATTTTCCAAACAACTTCCATCAATATTGCCTAGTAACACACTTCTTTTTGTGATTTTATAACCTTTGACAAATGCATTGTACCATTTCACAAAATCTCTCCAGAAGGCAGATACATACACCCAGTCATAAAAAATATGAGTGACTGTTTCTCTTTCACTTTTGCAAAATGAACACAAGTCATTATCTACAAGTTTAAGTTTGCGAAGGAAAGAGTTTGTAGCTACATGTATATAACACACAAGAATACGGTATTGAAAATAAATTAATTTTGTTTCTTTTGTGCATAAAGATGCATTCATATAATGAAGTTACCAACATTTTTCTGAAATAGTTTCACTGAGATAAGCTTCTCACTACTCTCTTTTGAGTTGTGGGGCTGTGAACTCCTTTTCCTTCAAAACTTGATATAAAAATTTAACATAAGAACTAGACTTCATTTTCTGTACAATGCACTGATTTGGACTCAACAATTCATGATGTACTTTGCATTGTTTTTTAAATCAGCAATTTCTCTTTTAATTTCAATCCCAAGGTGTAATAACTTGCATTCCCAAAGAAGAAAAAGATAGACGCTATATAAAAAATTGGCGACCAATATCATTATTAATGTTGATTACAAAATTGGTTTTAGTGCAATAGCAAATCGTTTAAAATTTATTTGGGGATACAAGGTAGAAAAGTTGAAAAGAAATACAATTGTGGGTAATTGTGATGAAAGGGGACTAAATATGGTACATTTGGCATCTTATATATCTTATATTAAGCTGAAATGGGTCAAAAGGTACCTTGCTGATAATGAGGGTATATGGCAACATATGTTGCATAGTATTTTATATCTTAGAAATGTGGATTTCATTTTTCATCCATCCAAAGAAAAACTTAATGAAATTGTAAATCATATTGACAATGTGTTTTGGAAAAATGTGTTTAAAGCTCTATCCAGAGTTAAAGAAAGCTCTCTTTCTGTTACAGATTATTTGAATTTAGATATAAGAAACTTTGTTGATGTTAAATAATGGAATTTTAATACAAATTGGGTTGACAGAGGCATTAAGACCTTGAATGACTTAGTTTTGCAGAATGAAACATTCAAATACTTTACTGATGTAAAAGATGTGGTTGGTACAAATAACTTTTTGAGCTATTATTGTCTTATTTCAAAAGTACCCTACCTACCAACTTACCTACCTCTCTACCTGAAGTTGTACACGTTTAAAAGCATAACCGATATTTGTACGCAGATGAGAAGAAACATAAATTCGAAATTTCCTCATTTCATTTTTCAAACCTCTAAAACTAACCACGGCATAGGTATTGTGTGGGTCAAAGTTCAAGGTCTATGGGTCAAACAAAATGGCTTATCAATTCCAATGTGTTTTATTCACCGTTTTCTTCTCTTGAGTTTGATGAACGGCTGAAGCAAAATCATTTAATGTCCTGCTGAAAAATGTCCTGGTATATAAGTGATAGTAGTTTACCTGGAATAAATGGAGGGAGAGGTCCTGCTATGGGGGGAAGTCTGACTCTACAACTAGTGAGAGTGCATCTTCCCACGGGGAAGTCTAGCTCTAGAGTGAGAAGGCTCTCTAGTTTCTAACTCTCACTCACATGCTCCCCCCCCCCACCACCCCACAAGGTTTTTTTTTAATTTATACTTCTTTCACCTGTGCCATCAGGGCCGTAAATTAACCTTCAATTTGGAGGAGGCAGGAAATTAGGCGGGGGTCAGACGCTGAGCACATTTTGTGCACACTGAACACGTTTCGTGCAAAATCCTTGATTCTAGGGCCTTCTAAGATGTTACTTGACTAACTCATTCTAAAAGAAAGATTTGGAATGCTTTTTAAGGGAGGTATCATGTTCTTAGTTATTGGAAACAACATAAATTCTAATGAACTTTAAATTTTAATTTTTTTTGGCTCAAAAGTTGGAGGAGGCAGCTGCCTCCTCCGCCTCCATGTAATTTACGGCCCTGGCCATATGCAAATGTTTGAAAACGGAATAAACCAGATTTAAAGAGCAAATAACTCTTACTAAAGGAAAAATAAATCTTACACTTTATCGCGGAGCGAATAACATGATTATGCCTGGTTGCCGAATATTGTTGAAGTGTTCACCTATTTTTAGCACGAACTGCGAGGTGGGAAACGAGTAAGAGTAAGCGGGGACATCACTGTGTTCCGTCGTATGTTAATATAAGACTAGTTTTATCTTCCACGAGGACGTTTCCGAGCTCTGCCAAAGTCGTGGGTTTGTGCTCTACGGCGTGAAAGGGCAACCTGCAGCATGTTCCATACATGCTCAATCGGGTTCAAGTCCGGCGAGCGTGCTGGCCAGTCCATACGGACAATTGTCTCCTGCTGAAGGTACTGCTCCACCACCCTGGCGCGATGAGGACGGGCGTTATCATCCATCAGGATGAACTCAGGGCCAACAGCACCAGCGTAGGGTCTGACGTAAACATCGAGGATCTCATCCCGGTACCGCACCCCCGTCATTGTTCCTCTCTTCAGGACATGGAGATCTGTTCTTCCATCCCTGCTGATTCCATCCCAGACCATGATGGAACCACCACCATAACGGTCATGTTCACTGATGTTGGCATCATGGAAACGTTCACGTTGTCGTCGCCACACTCGGTGCCTCCTGTCTGTAAAGTCCAAACAATACCTGGACTCATCGGTGAACAGAACTTGAACCCAATCGTTCTGGTTCAAGTGACATGAACTTCAGCCCAGTCCAATCGCTCCCGCCGGTGTCGAACAGTCAGAGGGACTCGAACACATGCCCTTCTCGAGTTGAGACCTGCATTGTGAAGCCGATTCCGTATCGTCTGAGTGGACACATTCACCCCCGAGGCGTTCAGGAGGTCGTTACGTAGGCTGGTTGCTGTCCAGTAGGGATGGCGTCGTGCCTGAAGAGCCACAAAATGGTCTTGGTGTTGGGTTGTCGACCTCTGACGACCACCCCCATGTCGGTGTACTGCTGTACCAAAAGTTTGCTGTCGGTTCCAGGCCCTGTTTACAACGCTCTGACTGACGTTTAGTGCATTTGCAACGTCACGTTGTGAATAGCCAGCGTCAAGCATTCCAATACATCTGCCCAGTTGTTCTGTCGTCAGGCGACGCCTTACACGTCAAGGGGGCATTGTGTTGATAAACGTAGTGTAAACACTCAAGTGAGTTTGAAATTTTAGAAAGAATCAGACACCGATGCCTGAGTGAAAATCGTGCAATGGTAGCAAAAGCATAAACTGTGATGAGAAACGCATTTCCCATGGCATGAAATGCGTTTGTTGAAGACGTTTTTGATTTCACATGGACACAATATTGCCAGTTATGCAGTTATTAATTTTTTAAACAGAAAAAATATCTATGATCCTTATCAAATTTTGAGTAGTATAGTAAAATACCATAGTAAAGTTTTATGTATCCTTTAGTGGTGATCGGAATTTATTGAAATCTTTGATCATTTACGCTAAAAGTGAATCATTTAAGTTCCATTTTGCTGGCGTCTTGCCTAGTAAATATGAAGAATTTAAAGCGTCGCGAGCAATAATTCTTTTATAAAAATAATTTTGAATTCTCGACACCCCCCCCCCCCCCTGTCAGTTGCTCATCTCCATGTTATTTTTTAACAGGTTTGGCTCAGGAAAGATGTAGAATTCATCCTATCGATCAATCAGTTCCGGTATCCTTATTTCCTCAGTGGAGTCCACAAAGAAACGCGCCCTAAGATCCTCACCCCCTGCAGTAACATATCCCTGATCAGTGTAATGTTTAAATTGGTCGCTAATGGTAAGTTTGTATCTACAAATAATAAAAGAATTCTTAATTAACAGTCAACAATTATAAAACAATTATAAAACAATCATCAGTAGTTTATATTCTTTTAAAGGGACTGGTCTAAAAAAAAAAAAAAAAAAAAAAAAAAAAATTTTGATTTTCACTTTTATTGATCAAAATCTACTGTGTAATGTGTTTAAAAAAGGTTTCACAAACAAAAAAAGGTTATACATTATCACAGAGTTTCATTATAGAGAGTTTATTATACAATGTATGTTGTGTAAACAAAGATTGAGGTATGTTATTGTGTTTAAAGTTTTGAAAATGTATGGTTATCGATCTAAGTTTATGATATACATTTGTACATGTACATGTATATCACATTTCCAGTATACTTTAGGGAAAATGTATCATTTAAAAGGTCTGTGTGCATAATTAGAAAGTTTAAACCAGCCAACATATTAATTACTCATAAAAGATTTTGAGCAAACAAAAATCGACAGTTGTATAAATTGTAAATAGATTTTAAAAACGATAACGAGGGATTCTATATTTTACAAGCTGTGAGAGTAATTAGCACATGTACGATACATGTAATTTTACCTTCCAAATAGAGTATTGTCTTTTATTCTAAAAATATTCAAGGAAACGGATCACTTCTTTGAAAATGTTTTTTCTTTCTTTCCATTTTTGATGTTACACATTATGAATATAACTCGTTTAAAGCTGACAACCAATAATGCAAGTATAAGATCTAGAAAAATATTCTAACCTTACAAGCACCTAGTATATCTTAATTTGCCACCAAAATAACGGAAAATAGGCGTTGTCTAAAACAAGGGGGAGTCCCTTCCTCTCCTGATTCTACGTGCCTGGTTATGATCAGCCATTAGAAGGAGATTTTTTTTCCAACGTCGAATGTGTAGACTCGAATTGTCTCTGTCCAGATCTTCCTAAATGTATATGTTACATAGCAACACGTACGAGAATGTTTACGTACATTTCAACACTGGTGATTAGGATATGATTTTAATTTCTAAGGATGCACGAGCCGAACCACGCCAGGACAAAAAGCCCAGTGTGTTGTGGAGAAAACTGGAGCGATGGACCTTCCTCAAAAGTGCATCTCATGCCTTGCAGTATCAGCGACGGGTGGATTTAAGTTTACAAATTTACTTCAAGACTGTGTATTAACATCTGAAGGGGAAGTAAATCTGCCTGGCGTACTGGTCCTCAGTAAACGACCGATGATTAACCCTCAAGTAAAGTACTTCATGCCAGCAATAAAGAAAACCGTTTACAGGGGTTATATACACTTTCAGGTATTGTAATATAATGAATGATCAGGTACAAATGTCCTTACTCCTACAGAATTGTTAAAGTAGTCCGCTTTAAAAAACAAAACTACAAGAATATCTAAAGAAAGTTTACATTTAGAATTCAGCAATGGTACAGTATTCTCTCATAACTAAAACCTATAAAGATTGATAAAAACAATATGAAGAAATAAATAGATAAAATATATAACACAGGATGAAAAAGTTGGGGACATAGCTTGCACGCACCTGACTGCGAATCTAGGATTTCAGTACATTGAACGTGAGTATCTGCCTATCAAAATAAATTCATTGCAATTATTTAAATTCTTGGTGTCTTTTAATACGATCAGACTCCGTTCACACCCACACAGGCGCACGCGCGCGTGTGTGTGTCAGAAACAACGTTTTTGCAACAAAATTGATGGCGGATTAAATTCATATTTGATATCAAAGGTGAACAAATACATAATTTATATGATAAAATCTGTAATGATTGGATGTCATTAAATTTTTGCAGTTTATATAAAACTAATAAAAACAATGAACAAACGTAATAAATGTCTGATAATTATCTTCCAAAATCTAATGTTTGTTTTTGAAACAGAAAATATTGAATGAATTTTTCTGTTTTAGCAAATTTACAAAGCATTTTTCAAAGTTACGAAGACCAAAACTTTTTTGAGACTGTCACCATGGAAATTGACCTGAAATCTGCATCACGTGTCGTTATAATGGGGGACCTAAACTTTGGAGGCGGTATACCACAGAGAAACATTAAAGAAGAATTCGGAAGTACGTCTTTTTTTTTCTTTTTTTTTTTTGACAACCACTCGCTCATTGACAAGACTTAAGGAGAAATAACAAATCGGACCGAAATACACCATGAATGCAGTGATAGAACCATAAAGATATCATTATGCGAGTACTTATTTTAGCGTATTTAAATCACAAAGGTATCACTATACGGGTACTTATTTTTGCGTATTTAAAACTATAACGATATCATTGTATTTGTACTAGATTTAGCGTATTTAAAATTCGGCGGAATCTAAACTGATGTATACATAATATAGTTGGCGTTATCATGATTTAGCACTTCTTCAATACATGTATATGATGATAAGGTTATCTTAGCGCCTCCATGAATTAGCGCTCTAGTTTCCTCACAAAAAGCGCTAAAATATGAATACCGCTAAAGTAAGTTTACATAGTTTTTGTACTTTTGCAGTTTTTCACTCCTCTGGTTAGTGCAACGATGAAGTCCAATTTTAGGTCGGACTTTAATATAAATTCCGCATAAATTTTCATTTTTTCTCTTTTTGATTTTGCACTTCTTTGTTAAAGACAAATTTCAGATGTCTAACACCACAGTTTTATTACACAGATCCCATTGTTGAATTAAACAAATTTCAGATGTCTAACACCACAGCTTTATTACACAGATCCTTTTGTTTAGTTTTAATTTTGATCTGCATGTTCTTCGAAAGTTTCTCCTTATAAAGTATTCAACAAAGTTCGATGAAATCAAAATATAGAATACGAAAATACCCAACTCTGTCATTACCCTCACCCCCCCCCCCCCATCCCCCCCCCCCCCCCCCGCCACTGTTATGTTTCAAAATAAATGTACAATAATGTACAATGTATAATAAAACGCGTATTCAAATTATAGGGATTTTAATATCCTATAGTAAATAATGGGGTTTAAATCCTACATCAATTGATAATGTTTAAATCCTACATCAATTGATAATGTTTAAATCCTATAGGATTTGATAATGTTTAAATCCTCCAGAAAACTATGGGATATTAACTTCCTACAGAAGTTAATAGGGTTTAAATCATAGAGAACATAAAGAGAATGACAGATAATAGGGTTTAAATCATAGAGAACATATAGAGAATGACAGATAATAGGGTTTAAATCATAGAGAACATATAGAGAATGACAGATAATAGGGTTTAAATCATAGAGAACATATAGAGAATGACAGATGATAGGGTTTAAATCATAGAGAACATATAGAGAATGACAGATGATAGGGTTTAAATCATAGAGAACATATAGAGAATGACAGATAATAGGGTTTAAATCATAGAGAACATATAGAGAATGACAGATAATAGGGTTTAAATCAGAGAACATAAAGAGAATGACAGATAATAGGGTTTAAATCATAGAGATTATATAGAGAATGACAGATAATAGGGTTTAAATCAGAGAACATGTAGAGAATGACAGATGATAGGGTTTAAATCATAGAGAACATAAAAGGGGGTTAAATCATACAGAGAATGACAGGGTTTCAATCAAATAGAAATATTAATAACGCTTAAATTATAGAGAAAATAATAGGGGCCAAATCCAATCTGATTGACATCAGATCCTATGATCCGCTCATGTAGATCGCAGTACACTAGATTGGAATAAATCATATTGAAATTAATGGAGCTTAAACCAAATAGAAAATGATAACGCTTAAATTATAGAGAAAATGATAGGGGTGAAATCATATAAAAACATAATTGGGTCTAAATCAAATAGAAAAAAAAAATACGATTTATTCTGTACAAAATAATAGCTATATAACCTTCAGTATTTTAAGTATTTTAAACTATGAAATAAAGATCTCCCATTTCTCATATTGTCGTACAATCCTCTTGCTAGATTGGTTTACAAATGAAACTAGAGGGATTATTGAATTATTTTTTTTAGATTTATTTTTACTATGGCAATTGAAAAGTTTTTATGCAATTATTGTATATTTCCTTTATTTAAAGAGTCCTATCATCATTTAATGATTTCCGGATACCACAGCCCCTATGTCGACAATGTTGGGTTATGCACTTATTGTGGTAATAACGCCCTTGCGGTCACACAGTATGACTTAACTAATACCGAATCTGATCAAGAAAGCAGCATCATAGACCACATCTTCGTCCGCGGGATCAGTGTGGTTTATTCACAGGTTAGTATTTATACTATTTAATCTCACAGTGTTATCACAACATTGTAACTCTCTTTGTCATACCTGTGTAACTTGCTGTTCAACCCTTGTAACTTGCTGTTCAACCCTTGTAACTTGCTGTTCAACCCTTGTAACTTGCTGTTCAACCTTTGTTACTTGCTGTTCAACCCTTGTAACTTGCTGTTCAACCTTTGTAACTTGCTGTTCAACCCTTGTAACTCGCTGTTCAACCCCTGTAACTTGTTGTTCAACCTTTGTAACTTGCTGTTCAACCTTTGTAACTTGCTGTTCAACCCTTGTAACTTGCTGTTCAACCCTTGTAATTTGCTGTTCAACCCTTGTAACTTGCTGTTCAACCTTTGTTACTTGCTGTTCAACCCTTGTAACTTGCTGTTCAACCTTTGTAACTTGCTGTTCAACCCTTGTAACTCGCTGTTCAACCCCTGTAACTTGTTGTTCAACCTTTGTAACTTGCTGTTCAACCTTTGTAACTTGCTGTTCAACCCTTGTAACTTGCTTTTCAACCCTTGTAATTTGCTGTTCAACCCTTGTAACTTGCTGTTCAACCTTTGTAACTTGCTGTTCAACCCTTGTAACTTGCTTTTCAACCCTTGTAACTTGCTGTTCAACCTTTGTAACTTGCTGTTTAACCTTTGTTACTTGCTGTTCAACCCTTGTAACTTGCTGTTCAACCTTTGTAACTTGCTGTTCAACCCTTGTAACTTGCTGTTCAACCTTTGTAACTTGCTGTTCAACCTTTGTTACTTGCTGTTCAACCCTTGTAACTTGCTGTTCAACCTTTGTAACTTGCTGTTCAACCTTTGTAACTTGCTGTATTTCCTTGTAATTCGCTGTTCAAACTTTGTAACTCGCCGTGTTACACCTTTGTAACTTGCTCGACAATACCAGTACAGTATTGATATGATACACAAGATTGAATATACTAGAATCCGATATCATTTTTTTTGTTTTAACATAATCAATCGATCTTTTGTTTTAACATAACCAAAACATAATCTTTTATATACTCTATGTGTATACAAATGACATTCTGGACAAGAAACACTTACAAGCAACATGATAATCAAATCGATAGACGATCTTATGTATCATAACCAAAGTATACTATATAGGGGATCAATTTCACGGGTTGTAAATTCCACGGGTTGTAAATCTGACGGTTTTTCTTGTTTAGACACAATCGCAGATTCATGAATTCACAAATCTGAATCACTAATACCCCCCTCCCCCATGTTGAATCAAAGATAGACGTCTCATCGTGTTTAAATACTAGGACATTTAGCCCTATTGTGGCCCCATCCTACCCCCGTGGGCCATTATTTTATCAAAATTGAATCTGCACGATGCCAGGAAGTTTTCATGCAAAGGTAAACTTCTTTGCCCCAATGGTTCTTGAGAAGAAGATTTTTAAAGATTTTCCGTATATATTTGCATGTAAAACTTTGAACCCCTATTGTGGCCCCATCCTACCCCCGGGGACCATGATTTTAACAAACTTGAATATGCACTAGATGTGTATGTCAGGAAGCTTTCATGTAAATTTCAGCTCATTTTGGCCCAGTGGTTCTTGAGAAGATTTTAAAGATTTTCCTTATATATTTGTATGTTAAATTTTGATCCCTTATTGTGACCCTGTCCTATCCCCGAGGGCATGATTTTAACAAACTTGAATCTGTACTATGTCAAGAAGCTTTAATGAAAATATGTACTTTCCTAGCCCAGTGGTTCTTGAGAAGATTTTAAAGATTTTCTCTATATATTTGTATGTAAAACTTTGATCCCTTATTGTGACCCTGTTCTATCCCCGAGGGCATGATTTTAACAAACTTGAATCTGTACTATGTCAAGAAGCTTTAATGAAAATATGTACTTTCCTAGCCCAGTGGTTCTTGAGAAGATTTTTAAAGATGATCCCTATATATTTACATGCAAAACTTTGAACCCCTATTGTGGCCCCATCATACCCCCAGGGGCATGATTTGAACAAACTTGAATCTGCACTATGTCAGGAAGCTTTCCTGTAAATTTCAGCTCTTCTGGTCAGTGGTTCTTGAGAAGATTTTTAAATGACTCCACCCTACTTTTGCATTTTTGTGATTATCTCCCCTTTGAAGAGGACATGGCCCTTCATTTGAACAAATTTGAAAGCCCTTCACCCAAGGATGCTTTTGGCCAAATTTGGTTATAATTGGCCCAGTGGTTCTGGAGAAGAAGTCGAAAATGTAAGAAGTTTACAGACAGACGGACAACAGGCGATCAGTAAAGCTCACTTGGGCTTTCAGCTCAGGTGAGCTAAAAATGATTGAAATACATTTTGTAATATAGAGAAAGCTACATTCTTGGTGTACGTATTTTGTATACTGGCTACGTAAAATCTCGGTATTTTCAGGCAGCCTTAGTGAACTAAAAAACAAGGATACCTCCTTTTGATAAAACTTATTCACGGTTTCTTGAATTCGCGGATTTGTCTAGACCGTAAATATAGCGAATATTTTCATCACGAGTTATTTTCCCCTATACAGTAGCTTTGAGCAATACCGTACGGTTTGTTTTGTCATAAAACCCTAAATCATGATCTTTCTCTGTTTCAGCGAGTTTTTACAGAATTTGTACCAGGTCTCCCCTTCACTCCATCAGACCACTTTGGCGTCCAAGCAACTGTGATTGACAAGGGACATGATTTAAAGGTGCATGTTAAATTCAATGTTACCAATTAAATCGGTAGTAAAAGGCAACTTATTTTGCGTTTTCTTAATAGTATTCAAAAGGAGAAATGACGGACTCGATGTAAAACTCCGCAGACGGTGTCACATACACGTAGGTATCTGTGTGCTTGTGTTATGGTTTAATGTTGCATCAAATTATATTTTCCTGGAAAAAATCAATTAATATAGAAGACAAAAATGAAAAATAGGATAAGAGACAAATTAGTGGGCTCCAAGGAGATTTTTTTTTTTTACAAAATTGTCATTTGGTCATAATATATATTGGTATATAAACATGGTGTTGTAGTCCTCTTCGTTATTTCTGTACATTTGCCATTAATTTGATTTGGAAATATGACATTAAAAACTGCATACATACAAAAAGTAAAACTATTTTATAGTGGTACTAACATTCATGTCCAACCAAAATGCCATAGTTTGTGACAGGATTTTCACAGCAGTCTACGATGCACCCTTTCATTTTGAAGCATGCGAGGATGTAGCAGTTGTGCTTTTGTAACGGGCTTTCTCATTACAAATTAATGACATCTTTAGAAATTGGGTAATCGTAATAAAAAACATCATATTTAAACAATTCTTTCTACGCGTACATTTTAGATTTTTAAACGCATAAACTTGAAATAGATATACATATACAGTGTATTCTGTCACCATATAATCTTGATACATGGAGATTTATTAAATACCAAGTTCATTATTGCATTTTTATGTGACCAATGAACAATTCCGATCAATAGCGATCTTCTACTTCAAGCTTCTAACTAACATGTATTAGATTCACATCTTAATCAGTTGAAATCTTGATTTAACATAAAATTGTCTGAAGACTAATTAACAATGCACAAAAAAGGGATTCAACTCAAATACTGTTTTAAAAACTAAATTGACAAGGATGTACATTGGACAAGGAAGTTAGTGGCTGTGTAATGATACATAATGTCTCCTTTTTCAGTATCTATACGGGTGATTTTGACTACACGACGAACCCAATGTCAAAAGGAATTCATTTAGATGAGATAAAAGAATACTTTCGAGAATTATTTCAAACAGGCCCTACCTGGAAATGACCATGGCTCCGAATGTACACATAACAATGCAAGTATTGTAGTGTTTCTGATCAAGTTCCATACAGTTTATAGGTTTGACATGATTAAATGATATATATACTATATATGTAACCGGAAATCATCTTGCCTTTGTTGTCTGTGTACTATGTGAAAGGTGAAGATAACGAACAGTAATCATTCTCATAACTCCCATAAGCAATACAAAATAGAGAGTTGGGCAAACATGGACCCCTGGTCACACCATATGTGGGATCATGTGCCTAGGAGGGGTAAGCATCCCCTGTCGACCGATCACACCCGCCGTAAGCCATATATTTTGATCGGGTAAGCGGAGTAATCCGTAGTCAAAATCAGTGTGCCATGAACGGTCTCTCTCGGTACGAACTCTTTCTTAATTAGCTAGTAGATGTAAGCTGATTCGAACAATGAAAATTAAAACTGAGTTCTTGAATTAGATTAAGTCATGTATTAAATCGTCTAAAGATATCAGCATTGCAATACACTGTGCACATAAATTCCATTATCATCCCCTGTATCATTTGTTAATTATTAGGACTATAAATGCATTGCGTCAAATTTTTAATCACCCTTGAAAAACAAGGCAATCTTATATACAAACTATCTTAAAAGAAAATGCGTTAAATTAATAATGACCCCTCTCTCTCTCTCTCTGATTTCTATGGAGGTAACTTTCCTATGACCTTTATGTAGTGTTTACCTCCTTACGACCTCGGTATTGTGGTGACTTTCCCATGACCTCGGTATTTTTGGTGACCTCCCTATGACCTCGGTATTGTGACCTCCCTTTGACCTTTGTGCAATGGTATCCTCCCTATGATCTCTGTGTAATCGTGACCTCCCTTTGACCTTTTTGTAGAGTTGACCTTACTATTACCTATTTGTAATGGTGACCTCTTTATGCCCTTGGTATTATGATGACTTTCCTATCACCTGTGTAATGGTGACCTTCCTATGACCTCTGTGTGCAGTTACATGTATTTAGTCTCGTCATCTTTCAACAGAATACACGTACAAATATAGCTTAATTAACAAAAATTGCTTGCGTCCTTGTCTGGATGAGCT
Source organism: Ostrea edulis (assembly GCF_947568905.1). Taxonomy (NCBI): domain Eukaryota; kingdom Metazoa; phylum Mollusca; class Bivalvia; order Ostreida; family Ostreidae; genus Ostrea; species Ostrea edulis. The sequence goes on along the minus strand of NC_079172.1, from coordinate 19,688,821 downwards.
AGCTAGATTTTCATAACATTCAAATTATCGGCTAGTGCATGTATAAGAAAGCTTCAAATAAAAATTGGTCTCCGCCCCTTTAATATTCGCTAAAAATTCCCAAATGCAAAAAATACCCTTGACCTCCGTGTTAGTAAACTTGAAATTCATTAGACGCTATATCTACATGCTACTCTAACAAAGTTCTGATACCCGTACAAAGTGGCGAAGAACTGTTACAGGTATGTATAGATTTAAAGACACATAGCCCAAATTATTACGTCAAAGAACAGATATTTTTAAAATAACTTATATGTACCCTTTTTCAACATTCTTCAATAATATATGGAAAGTAAACAAAATCATACTGAGACTCTTTAATTAAAATATCAATCAAATGCTCTATGATTGTGAAACCTGGGTCTCATAAAAAAAATACATGTCTTCATTAACAACTGCTTAAGGCGAATTTTACACATAAAATAGTCTGAAAATATAAAGAATGGGAAAGAATGAAACATGTCCCAATAGAAATAAGAAAGAGGAAATGGCGATGATTGACCACATATTAGGAAATAAGAGAATTTCCATCAATCAGCAGGCACTAAGTGGAACCCACAAGGAAAACGAGCTTCCGTAGGAGGAGTGTAGTAGCAGGAGATGGATACAGAAGGATACAAGGGTTAACAACTGGAAAGACTAACCCAGGACAAGTATTGTCTCACTGGCCTAAGATCCTCCCAGAAGGAAAAGATTTCAGCAAATTTTTATACTGAAATATACGATCCCTTTAATTAAGGTATACTCGGTACCGATTTCAGTTTCATAATTACTGACTTCAGGTATTGAACGCAGGTAAGTTTATAATCAGAAAATATCTGGGATTGCCCCGTGAGGAATTCTAGGTTTACTTTCTCGGCTTTTCTGAGAGTTATTTCACGTTGAAATGAAATAATAAAACAGTTGATAAGTATCAGGAGCAGCCACGCTAGGGTTAAAACCACAGGGGCTAAGCCCGTTTTGGTATCACAGAATTCGGGCCCAAAACGGGCTTAGCCCCTGTGGTTAAAACAAAGGAATTTTTGCCCCGTGATGTTTTTGCCCATAGACATTGTACTCTTCGGGATTTAAATTTGCCAAAAATTGTTTCTCACAGTGAATGAATATATAGCTGTTTTTAAAACTAGGGGCGAAAATAATACGCGGGCGGAAATTTACCCTGTATTCAATGTTTTATATAAAAGAAATAAAGATCGCGTTTTCGTGCATGTTGCAGAATAACCCCAGAGGTCGAGAAATATTTCAAACAACATTTCGAGACCGAGGAAGTTATCCTGCATCATCCACGAAAACGAAAAAACTTTATTTCTATTTTACTATGGCCCAGAAATATACAGCCGATCGATTAGTATACAGCTACGAATAAGGTTACAGTGACGACATTGCAATTTCCGAAACAGACTAGGCCTACATGTTAAAGGTGAGATGGTAAGGTACACTAAATCTATTTTGAAAAAAAAAATTCAAGTATTTAGTTTGATATCGACGAATTATATCAATTATTCACTTAAAGAGATATCTTTTACTTTTAGAGATATCTTTTACACTTTAAGAGATATCTCTTTCACTTTGAGAGATATCTTTCTCTTAAAAGATACATCTCTTTTACCCTGAAAGATATCTTTTACTTTGAGAGATATCTCCTTCACTTAATGAGATATCTCTCTAAGAATTCCTAGAGAAATATCTCAAAATATAGGACATATCTCTTTCCAATATTATTTCATTACTTCGAATACTTAAGGATTTCTCCCGAAACCAGAAGACCACCACATCAAATCTGACCATGATGGCTGCAATCCTGGGCGATGATTTTCCGTTTACCGCATGTGAAGTGTACACAAGTAACAAAAAACAAAGACAATAAATTGATGAAATATGTGAGCGGGACTGGATTTACATTTATGTTACCCCAACCACCTCTTCAACCTTTTCCACCATTTTTACACTAGAAGTATTTTGATTGGTTAAAAATAAGGTTACATCATAATAATGGCGATGAAACAGTGAGAAGTCATAATGATCACCGTGGGGGAAATCTGTTTAAGTTAAAGAGATATCTCTTTTTGAAAATTTAATGAGATATCTCTCTAACTAACAGAGATATCTCTTTTTACATTGATAAAGAGATATCTCTTTACACTAGAGAGATATCTCTCAAAGAGAAAGAGATACCTCCCTAGTGTAAAGAGATATCTCTTTGTTTAGAGATACCTCCCTAGTGTAAAAAAGATATCTCTCTAACTTCCAGAGATATCTCTAAAACCAAGAGATATCTCTCTAGTGTAAAGAGAAATCTCTCTTATTTAAAGAGATATCTTATTCTACGAATAAATAGTAAAAGGGCTTGCCATAGTCAACTTGTCTGGACATTGACATATTTGTATTGATCTTGGAATGCACACGATTGATTTAAATTGAATGACATATGTTCTTCAGTCATTTGTTTTGCAACACATATTGATCAATTTTTATGATTATGAAATAGAATAATCAGTCATCAACTTTATTGTTGCATTAGCAAAGCACAAAGTGCAAGCAAGATGTTTATAAATTTTCTCATTATGAGTTATTACGTATGAAGATATATTGTAGAATAATGACTGCCACATTCCTTTGATCTTTGCAATAACCATGGTAGAATTCAAAATCTTGTCTAGGCCTATTAAAAGGAATGCATTTGAATAAATTGCTTATTTTTGTTTACGTTTCTGTAAAAAAAAAAATTAAATTCTCACTCACACTGAAGCGTCACAAGTCTGATAAAATTTGGATGAAAAATGTTGCTAAAATATTGTCAAAATAAAATCTTTAGAATTTTCCTTCAAGTCACCTTGACCTTTCACATTTAACTTTGAAAACCAATATCATAAAAGGTGTCATATCTGCATGTCAGACAAATTTTGAAGAAAAAAATAATATAGTACAATAGCTTTAATCTTGTACATATTTCCACTCCTGTGACCTTGACCTTTCACCTGTGATCCTGATGACAAATAGGAAACAAGAACTGTGTCAAGGTGTTCCAAAAGCAGGTAAAAGATGTGGACATAAAACAAACGAGTCTTTTCTCAGGGTACATATATAATGTTAAACAAAATAACAGATATAAATCATTTCCAGTATTTCACTTAAATATCTTTACCGACTGTAATGATATCCACTTCTCATGAATGTGAACATTGTGCGTATGAATTTTGATAAACATAGTACGTTTACTTAAATGGTTGGGAATCCCGAAATAAATAAAAATAGAATGTAAATATGAATTCCATTTTTGAAACTACATGAGGGTATGAATTACAATGCTTCACTCTGGCATACTTTTTATGAAGCGCGGTATGCTGGCATAGAGTGCTAAAGTTCATACTGTCATGCTTTTTCTTAAATGAATAATGCAACAGAAAATGTACAGATAGGCATCATTCACACACAATAATGAGCAAAAATGGTCAAGCCCTGGACTTGTAAAAGAGAAATCAGAATACACATAATAACTAAATAATTAATGATTGATGAATAATTTTCATAAGAGTTCCTTCTGTGCTTGATCAATCAAGTGTGAATCACTGAATCAGATATCTGGAGTACATGTGACATTATCATTCATCACCGATGTCATTCATGTGTAACAGGAAGGGAGGAAATGCAACGGACCAGATCGGGATTCGAACCCGGGCCCCCTGAATCTCTGGTCAGGTGCTCTACAAACTGAGCTATCTGGCCACCAGCGATCAAACCTGGCTGACCGATACATTCCTCCCTCCTTAAATGTCTTCGCCCTCAAAGACACATGGTGACAACCCAGATTTTTAATCACCTGGCAGGCATTTTCAACTGTTAGTTCCAGGGGCTGGTCTACAGCACCAAATGTAACAAGAAAGGAGAAAATGCAATGGACAAGACCAGAATTTGAACCCAGGCCCCCTGAATTTCTCTAGTCAGATGCTCTACGAACTAAAGCATCTGGCCACCGATGATTGAACCTGGCTGACTGCTACACACGTAATGTTATAATCAGTTGTCAGTGAAATATCAGTTTCAAAATGAAAGCTATATAATTATTGATTCTGCTAATTTCAATTTCACCATTTGCATTGGAACACCTATACCTCAACTTAACATTCTGCTAATTTTTGAAGAAAAAATATTTTTCAAAAGCGCAAAACTTATTATCAAAATCAGAGTTTTAATTCAGAACAATTGTGTTCTTCGTGAACTCTTTCATTCATAACTTACAAATGTATAAAAATTAGTTTTAAAAAAATCTAAGAAAAAAAACATTTACTTTTCATTGGGATCAACAACTTCCTTCTTACTCTGCTTAACATTTCTCATTAAGTTAATCTCATCGACTGATCGTATATACTGATCCACATCTTTTTCCTGTGCGTCTGTCAACTCATCATCAGAATGTAGTCCTTCACCATCTTCCATTGCCTCATAGTAAATTCTCTTTCGAGGCTTTTTCAAAATAGGAGGGATGAATAAATTCTTTCTGAGAACGGAATCACTTTCATAAACCACTACTGGTAATTCAGTCAAACTGGATGGATTTTCTGAGGACTTCTCAGAACTTTTGTTACATACATCACTGGGCTTTGACGAGTTCTTCCCCTCATTTGGACAACCTGGAGAACTCTGACATATATTTATTTCAATTTCACGAGAATTTTGTTCTTGTTCTACAACAGTTTGAGGCATAAGATTTTCTAGTGCATGCTTTTCATTTTTAATCACTGATGAATCAAACTTTCCCTCCTCCCCTCTCACTACTGGATTTACTTCTGTCTTGACATTAATGACAGGCACATACTTTTCGGACACCTCTATTTTGTGTTTATGAAGTAGACTTTCTCTGTATTTAACAATCGCAGGAAGGTATTTTCTATTGAATAGTTTCTTATCCTTGTAGTTTCCTGTGACCCATGGTAAAGTCTTTCCAAGCTCGAATACTGTGTCATGGATTTCTTTACTTCGATCTGCAACTGTTCCAGGGAGTGAAAACTTATATTCCCTGCAAAAATCCCGTAGGGATGATTTCCTTCCCATGTGTTCACTTAAAGTGTACCATGCAATGTGAGCAGCCGCAATGATAATAGGTGAATGTGACCGTCCACTCACAAGCCACGCCTTCTCACAAAGTTCAATGATCTCGCGTGTTAGATTGATTATTTTGGAGTTCAACTTTGCAGGTGCCAACACATCTGCAATTCTGGACCCAATGCTTGGGTAAATCAAAGTAATATCCATTGCTCTGAGCACGAGAAGAAAATTGCTTGAAAAATCATTCACGAATAAGTCTGAAACCTTGCAAAACCATCTTATAGAAACCGGAATATTGCTCTGACGCATCATAATGTACATACAGGCAGCTGCTAAAAGCAACTTGTTTGTTATAGTCTTATTTATTACGTCTGGATGTTTAAACAATCTTTCATACAAATTTGTTGCATCTTCAATAATGGGAGCCCCCATCTTGAAAGTTTGTCCTATAATCCTAATGCGATTTTTACCAGCTTTAAGACCTTGAGGTATCGAAACAGAGAGAGCATTTCTAGCTGTTCTGGATAAAGTCTGTTTAAAGTCATGTGCAGATGTGTTGTCATACTGCCTTGAGAATGAGTTTTCTTCGGTGATGTAATGCTCCTTATCGATGGACCCACATTCCTGGCATACTCGCATAGAAACAAAAGACCCATCAGTCTCCGACACCACAGCATCTTCTCCACAGAAATTGCACCTCGTCGCCATTGTAGTTAAAACAGAGCTCTGCAAAAAGATAAAGATTATACAGGGTGATACTTGTAGTTAAAACAGAGCTCTGCAAAAAGATAAAAGATTATACATTAGACAGGGTGATACTTGCAGTTAAAACTTTCTCTTTATAAAAATATGAAATGAAATTAAGCATATATTGCAGATATTTTTAGAAAATGAATTTTTTCTAATTTTTATTAAGGATGGATAACTCTTCTAAAACGTTGATCGGTTTCTGATCATTTCCCAGCCATGTGAATTTAAACTATTTCACTTTCAACATTATCTAATAACATTTATTTTCAAATAAATCGTTCAAAATTGTTCAATTTCCTGTATTTATACATTGAATACCTCAAGTCAAGCACATATTCGGACGACGTTATAATTAGAAAAGGGAAATACCAAATTAGGCGGCCAATATATACCCAAGTCCATTGAATTCATCATGATTCGATTATTTTTGTTTTATCATTCAAACTTGTCATAATTAAGAATCTCAGTCAACATCCCATGATATACATGGGCAACCCGCCTTATTCATTTACCTTGCCATCCAAACTACACACACTTTGAACGTCGCAATGGCGTAGTTTATCGCTTATGTACTTTCACTTTGTCTTTATGAAGACGATCTAGAAGAGCTAAATTTTATTAACCGGACATTAACGGAATACATCACAACAAGTACATAGAATACGTTTGATTGATTGAATATTCTTTAACGTCCCATTCAAGAATTTTTCACACATATGGAAACGACACCACTGCCGATGAAGGTCTGTAAAATTTAGGCCCATGCTCGTCGCTGCCATTGAGTAAGGGGATCTTTATCGTGTCGCTGCCACTGAGTAAGGGGATCTTTATCGTGCCACACCTGCTGTGACACGGGACCTCGGTTTGAAGGACCGCTCCATAGGCGCCTCTTACGACAAGCAAGGGGTACTGCATGGAGACCTATTCGTTCTGACTGTATCTAAGATATTTTTAAGGATATGCGAAAGGAAGAAAGAAAAAACAACTGCTCAGTGATTGTTTGATGTAGTTTATATAGTGTTTTACATTCCTCACGGTGAATTAAAGAACAAGCTTTTTGACATCATAAACATGAACTTGTTAAATAAAAATGGAAAACTCAGTACGGAAACTATTCATATTTTGTGGTCGGTCGATCCTCCCTTTGTTAACCACCACTCTGATTATTCTGAAGTTGATAGTAAAAAGATGCTAGAGTTCCTCATTGACAATATTTACGCAATATTTGGTGATCAGGTCTTCCAACAATCGGCACAGATGGTACTTCATTATTACCTGACCTATTTTTTGTATTTTATGACGCAGAACTTATTTAAAATTAAAGCTTCTACATGAACAGAAAAAAAATCTTTTGCAAAAGATACCACATATTCTTCCATACCTGATTCATATTTGGGTATTTTACTGAACATAGCTGTTAATGGAAAACTAACAATACAACTTTATGACAAACGGGATTACTCCAGCTTCTCCATCGTCAACTTCCCACATTTATGTAGCAATATTCCATTATCACTTGTATATAGCATTTCTGTCTCTCAACTGACTCGATATCCGAAAGTATGTTATGCATATGGTAAGCTTTTCAATCGAGGCAGGCAATTGAAAAATAAGTTGATGTTACAGGGGTTTCAGCAATCTAGTTTGAAGTCAGCTTTTCGTAAATTCTATGGTCGTTATGAATAATGATATTATTAGGAAAAACAACCTGTTATGATGTTTGACGTGTTAGCCCGTTGTTTGACTACCGCGGATTGTTTCATTTCTGATCGGCATACAGGGCTCACGGGTGTGTGACCGGTGGACAAGGGATGCTTATGTGGTAGTGTGAGTGATATAGCTTTGGATAGTGGGTTAACCCTTTAGCTAGATTGGTACTTGAGTGCCAGAAACCCGGGTTCAAATCCTATCAGAGGCATAAAAATGTTTCTGTTACACGTTGGGACCTGAGTTATCTCTGGCAGGTGAGAGAGATTGTTCTCAGTACTTCGCCCCACAAGTGTTAGCACTCCGGAAGAGTTGGGGACGACTCTTAAAAAGGAGGGGGGCAATGTGGTAGTGTGAGTGATATGACATTCCTACTAGCTCTGGCTAGTGGGTTAACCTTTTGGTAGAGTGCAGGACTTGTTTCAAGAACCGGTGTCAAATATTTATTGGCGAGATAAACTCGATATGAAAGATAAATCATCCATTGAAAAGCGATGGGAAACGGTATGGATGTTATACAAAACACCAGATATTACTGAATTGTATTTCAAAAAATTTCACAATATTATATTTACATATGAGAAACTTTTTAGGATAGGGAAGTCTGATTCTAAAATATGTCCAATTTGTATGCTAGAATGCGAGGACATAATGCATTTATTTATCAGATGTAAAGAGTTGGCTTTAAGAACAATTTTGTTATTTATCATCTTGAATCGTTATTGAAAGATTGTGAAGGTGATATTTTTAACAGATTAAACTTTGAAGAATTATTCATGACAGCATTACATAAGGGTACCAAAAACGTGAATGTATTTTTTGTCAATTATTTTTTATCAGTATGTAGATTTTGTATTTATAGAAGAAGACAGATTTTTTTGCAACGTGGAAAGAAAATTGATATTGAAAGGCTTTGTAGATATACATTGAGACATTACATTTCATATAACCATTATCAATTGACTGTTTTAGAAAAGAAAATGAACCTATTTAAAAAGTTTTTCTTACATAGAAATCCTCTATTGAAAGAAACAGAAGGAATATTATTGTTCATATTTTAGATTTATACAAAGTGTTTTAAATGTGATCGTAACTGATGATTAGTCTGTGATATCTGTTTAAATGTTAATCAATAAAAGAGAAAAAAAACCCAGAGTGCTGGACTTGAGTGCCAGAGACCCGAGTTCAAATCCCATCAGAGGCATAAAAATGTCTCTGTTACACTTACTCCTCCTAGGCATCTGATCCTACCCCTGGTGTGTCCAGAAGTCCATGTTTACCCTAATCTTAATTGTGTATTCTTTATGGATTTAGGAGAATGATCACTGCTCTCTATTATCTCCCTTTTTTTTTTTAAAAAGAAGTCCAGACGTGATATCTCGAGGAAAGTTCCTGTAAATAAATCTGCCTCTATCGATCGATTCAAATGTTTACTGTAAAGAAATAAAGTTAAATGAATGTAAACTTCAAACTAAACAGGATTTTTTAATTAGCTATTGTAATTTCACACAAATGACGGACTCCAGGCGTCTTCATCAGATGTTTAATCCAATGTGATAAAGCTTGTCACTCTTAATGCAGTGCATTGTTACAACGCAGTTTGAAAAATTACGCACTTTGAAAAAAAAATTCAAAGTGCGTTAAATTTGGGACAAAGTCAACGTACTTTAGAAAAAAAATTATTTTGTTTAATCCACCGACCATATTAACGCAATTTGCAAAAAAAACATAATATCTGATGAAGACTTCCCGACCTGACATTTAGATCTTGTGTGGATTTGGGTAATTATAAGGGCCTGACTCTGTGAGAGCCCTGCAATGACTAGACTGACCGTCCTTCCGACCGACCGTCCGATTTCATTTGTCTTGGACAATATTCCTTTCCCTTGACCAAGTCTAGCCAAAGCTTTACCCATAGAGTGCCCATGAATAGAGGGGATGCAGTGACCTTGATTCAATTTCCTAGATCAAAGGTCACTGTAGATAAACCTATTTGTGCAAGGTCTTTGTCTAGAGCATATTTTCTTTACCCTTTGTCCAGTCGGGCTCACATTTCACCCATAGAGTACCCATGGGTGGAGGATGTCCAGTGGCCGTGAACCAATTTTCTAGATTAAAGGTCAAAGGCAAACTAACTTCTCGGTGTAAAATCATTGTCTGGAGCATATTTCTCTCCTCTTGGCTTTACCAGGCTCAAACTTCACCCATAAACCTTTGCTGAGTACAGAATGGGTCCTCTCCGAAAACAATATTTTCGAACTACCTTGAGTGTATTTTGCTAAAAGCGAAATCATTTGAGATGGTCACCATTTCGAATTTGACCTCTATCAAGACTCTCTAAATACCGCATCTATAATCATATTCTAATCAAATTAGGGATGGGGCTCGTCTACATGCGATCAATTTGAATGATTTACCGTTAAAAAATCATAAAGATTGGCATGTATCTTTGGTTTTCTCTCCCCCCTTTACGACAACGGTAGATCAATTCCTCTCATATTGAGAGAAAAATACAACACTTAATTATTCCCTCTAAGTACTAATTAAAATCAAAGTTCCAGAATTTTTGTTTTATATATACAAAGTGTGTCTCCATGGAAAAAATGCTGATGTACACTCACAACGCACTCTGATTTTTTTTTCAAAGTCCGTTGACTTGGTCCCAAATTTAACGCACTTTGAAAAAAAAAAAATTCATAGTGCGTATTTTTTTCAAAGTGCGTTGCCACAGTGCATGTAAGATAATCTAATGTAATGTTTGAACTGGTGGTGTCCTTTGACGAACTCAGCAAGCAATGATATCCCAAATGTGCTCAATAGGGTTCAGATCTGGACTTCGAGCAGGCCTTGCTAATGTCGTATCTCACTCTCTACGCACAAATTCATGCATAACACGAGCACGATGTGGTCTGACATTGTCATCCATAAACACTGGCCTTGATCAAAGAGGGTGATTGTCATATGAGGCGCAACACATGCAGCAAGAATGCCCTTTTGATAATTTTGTTCAATAAGAATGTCCTTGACTGTAATAATATTCACATTATACGAAACACAGTCCCACACCATAACGGATCCACAACGAATCATCTCAACAATATTTGATCAGTGTATGCAGTTCTAGGTTGCCGTTATTCTCTTTAGAGAAGTTGAAAGGCTCTCGACTTCTCTAAAGAGAATAGGTTGCCGTCATACACGCATTCGTCCATCTTTTATGACATGTAATTTTAAAATTTTATTTTTTTCGTCTTCATCTTGGAAACAGTTTACACTCCATCCACATACTGTCTGATTACTAAATAAACACCTTGAATAACCGCGAAAATAAAGATCTAGAGTGTAAGAATAAGGAGTTTGATCACTGTTCGTTATTTTCACTTTTCATAATGACATAAAAATAAATTTTCTGTTATTTTAGGACATATTAAACAAAAGAATGTACGACATGCAATTTACGTCATGATTGCATCGTATCATATCCACACACAATTTAGTAAACACGTATTCCTAATTTCATGTACATAACCTGAAAAATTTAGCACCGAGTTACACTGTATGATGTTTGGTTTTCTGACGGTTCTGTTGGATTCCGAGTGAACTCTGCGCGGCAGTAGATAAGCAGTGTCTTGACCGCAGTGAACCCTGAATACTAATCCCACGAATTCGAACAAGGTACTAGATTGGTTTTGTTTTTATTCTATTAGAGACAAATACAACCGGCTAATGAATTTAGCACTAATTGTAATGGTGATTTGGGATTTATAAAATAAAATTAAAACCGATTCTTGATTTTTTTTAAAGCAAGTGTAAAGAACAAAATAATTGTATGAAAGGTGACGACAATCTTATGACTCCTCTAAGCAATACAAAATAGAGAGTTGGGCAAACACGGGCCCCTGGCTACACCAGAGGTGGGATCGGGTGTCTAGGAGGAGTAATCATCCCCTGTCGACCGGTCACACCCGCCGTGAACCCTAAATCTATATCTATGCATAAAGTTTTAGGAAAATAGGTTCATTTCGTACCAATGCAAATTTTATCATATTACCCAAAATTCTCCACTTTGATATAATCTGTTATTTACTTTCTTCTCTCAAATGGTTGGCATCGTTCTTAAAGATCATACTTCGTGAATTCTAATGTAAAACACCTTAAACAAGAATTTTGTGTCATTAAAGATGTAGTAAAAACTGAATTGAATGTTTGCTATCGTATGATAATAAGATAAATGAACGACTGTCGTGATAAGCATTTCCGTAGATTTTGGATCAATAACTGAGAAGTATGTAAGATTGAGAAGTATGTAAGATTGAGAAGTATGTAAGATTGTATTTCTAGATTTTCCTGGGTTTTAGTAACGGAACTAATTAGATTTTTTTAATCATCAAATTGTAGAATGTCCAGAAATTTAATAGGTAAGTAATTTTATTTTAAACTTTTCCAAACATTACAGAAAAGAACACTTTGAAAGGATTTTTTTCTTAATTATCTATCAATGAAAATTTCATGTATCTTTTCCATTCAAGCAATTCTGTTGGTCTCTATCATAATAAATGGTGAGTACAACCTTACTGGTATACTAATGACATTAATACATTACCCATAAAATAATAGTGAGCGCAGGGAGCGGCTCTATTGAGAACACGTGTGTAAGGGAATGAGTTCGAAATCTTAAGTTACGTTGTTTACCCTCATTGTCTTTCGTTCAAGTCATGTGACATATGTACATATATAGACGTTGACGTAACACATCTACATAACTCGTACCTAGATGTTTCCGTTGACTGGCGTTTAAGAAAGAGGCATTTGCTATTAAAGACTTTTTCAACACACAGATAACAATAGGGAATTACACACTGTGTTAAATAACTTCAGATATCCTCCATTATTTCAGTATCATTTTAACTTTCTATTTCCAGATTTAAAAAAAAAATCACAGTTGTATCAACTGTTTCGTAATTCTAAATACAGATTGAATATAAGAATAGTGTTGCGGCGATATCGGTGGTTTTCTTTCATCCATGCATAATTAGCCAAAAATGTAAACGCCCATGACGCCAATCTCAAAAGGAAGTGGATTTTTTCAACGAATGAAAAAGAGAAGATGATGAAGTGATCAATCTTAAAAATGAAATAAGAGTAGCACAAACACGGACCCCTGGACACACCAGGTGGGATCAGGTGCCTACGAGGAATAAACATACCCTATGGACTGGCCACACCCGCCGCAAGCCCTATCTCTTGATCAAGTAAGCGGAGATTTAGCATTTAAAGAATGGCCTAACAGTTGGTATGAAACATGTCGGACAAATTCAACATAATGACAGGATGTTTATTGTAAATTATATCATTGCAACGACCATATAATTTGCGAATTATGACTTTAAATGAGACTGTTGAAACCCCTGTAACATCAGTAGCTTGCCTCGATGTGAAAACTAATCATAGGCAGGACTTTTTCTTGCATATCTAATAAGTTGAGAGACAGAAACACCACATACAAGGGATGATAGCTTACTTCTTCTCAGTCAATATCTGATTATTCTGTCAGTCAATATCTGATTAATTTCGTCAGTCAATATCTGATTAATTCCGTTTCCGTCAGTCAATATCTGATCAATTCCGTCAGTCAATATCGGATTAATTCCGTCCGTCAATATCGTATTAATTCCGTCAGTCAATATCGAACTGATAATTCTACGAATCCAATTTCAATTCCACATTTTTTAAAATTTATTTATTTATTTGCTGGGGGTAAACATATTTATCGAACTTTTGTGTATTCCTTTCTTGGAACTTTTATTAAGAAACTTTCTCAGTGAATCTGATGTTTGTTTTTTGTACTTTAGATGTTACAGATAGTATTGGTCCTTTGTGTATAGTATGCCAGAACGCAGCCACAGTTGAAGAATGTAGACAACAGAACAAGGTTCACTGCGGAGACAATGAAGTGAGAGGAATTACGTACATACAATGAATACAAGTGGGCTCCTGTTATCAGTCGACTGAGAGAAATCAAATTCACTCAGGTCACAGAGTAAACGGAGAGAAATCAAATTCACTCAGGTCACAGAGTAAACGGAGAGAAATCAAATTCACTCAGGTCACAGAGTAAACGGAGAGACAGAAAGGGATATAATATACACCAATTCCTGTAATGAAGTTTTAGAGGGGGTTACACTAGTTTCAATCTCCTTTTTGTTTAAATATTTTTCAACAAAAATGATTATATTTTGCCATTTGGGACCCCCTCTTTTTTTTTTTTTTAAATGGAAAAGGAACATAATTGGATCGCAGTTTCACTTTGGAGTTTATATATCTACAATTACACAAATTGATCATTAAAAAGCTAATGTTAGTACGCTGACAAAATACTGCATTTACTGCTACTGTTACAATGTGTATAAACATATTGCATGCATCAATCATTGTCCAATACAAGCTTGATTAATGTATCGCAATATCCCCTCTCCCATTTCTAGATATCATTTTAGCTATCTCTCCACTGTTCTGTATAATTACAGGATTGCTATTTGTATAATTACAGGATTGCTATTTGTATAATTACAGGATTGCTATTTGTATAATTACAGGATTGCTATTTGTATAATTACAGGATTGCTATTTGTATAATTACAGGATTGCTATTTGTATAATTACAGGATTGCTATTTGTATAATTACAGGATTGCTATTTGTATAATTACAAGATTGCTATTTGTATAATTACAGGATTGCTATTTGTATAATTACAGGATTGCTATTTGAAAAAATACACAACGAACACTGCACAGATCAGATTTGAGGCAGGATGTTTTCCGAAGACGGTACGCATTCATTTTAGAGAGCAAGTTAATCCGAAGTAAGGAATTCATTATGAATGTGAATTTTATACCAAAGTTTTAAAATCATATTCAACGAAAGACCTGCACGAGTTTACGTCTTTGTTTCAGAGAATATTATTTCCCATTCATGTATATCTATATTTTACCAATTTTGTCAGAAATAAATTTGAACAGTTTCAATGTATCTATTTCTCGATGATAACACTGAACTTCCAACTTTTGTGTCATCCTAAAAAGAAAAGAGTTTAGTATTACAAGATATAGAAATATAAAGAATATATTTGTAGGTTGTCCGAAGTACTGGGAACGTAAACCAGTGGTTCACGTGACCATTTCTACAATATAAATACTGTACATGTAATTAGCGGGATTCAAATTAGAGATTTTGGCGGAGAAGCAAGAACGTTAATTTATAGTTGTGCTAAAATATGAAATTTTCTTTTTGCCCATTATCATATATAGACAAATCACAGCCACTCCGAATTGTGCATCAACTCCGACAGCGCTAAATTTTGAATACGTTAAAAAGATGTACACATGCAGTACCAGATGCCCTTCTGCTTTTATGCCTGCAGAATACAAATAACACTATGGTCACTTATTCCTGAAATCAAAGTTTTTCTTCCGGAAAAATTTATTCATTAACAAGAAGTAGATTAAAAAAAGAAATCAATTAATGATTATCAAACATGTTTTAAATTATTTCAAACATCATGAACGTTAATGCAATTAATCTTGACTTTGAAGACGTGTGTCCTTCTAAACTCATTGAATCCAAGCCCTGTTGGTAAGAGGGATACGGATTTACACAGACCAAAGAAAGATCTAACGAACTGCTTCCAATGTTGTAACGGTACGACAACACAGGATGGGCCCTGTAACTCCTACCTATGCCATCAAGGTCAGAGAATGGTTCAAATCCTAATTATAGTCGTTATGTATCTTATAAAAATCCTACGTGCTGACATTAACCAAATCTAATCTTCAGTTTTACATATTTCTCTGATAAAATACCTGTTTGCTGTTTCAGCTAAGTTAACTTCTCACATTCAAGGCGAAAATCTCCAAATATTATGCATTTGTGTCGTACATATTGCCGTGCTTATATATATTGTTATAATATTGTGTATATGGGTTTATGTATATATATGCATACATGTATGTATGTACAGTTTTGTCTTTCTGTTTACAGACCCTACTGCCGAACTAGTAACCTGTAAAGTGTGCACTGGTGTACACGATCACATAGAAAGCTGCGCCCATGAAGACGTATGTCCGCCCACAGAGGTAATTCCCGTCAATGGCAAATTTCACTCTTAACATCGGGAAAAAAATCCACATGGGAACATTGTAATGTCTTGTGAGTCTATAGCTTTCAGTCTTTCTACGATCCCGATATGCGTGTATGTTAAAGCGCATCATTTTGTAAATCATTCATATTTTGCGATATTTTATTTTCGAATACACTGTATTTGTCATTTTAGATATCAATAAGATATAATTTTAGCAATTATCCAAATTGTTTGGCATTACTTGGATTGGTGTAAAAACATGAATTCTGATTTAATTAGAGGAAATCATGAATTAACACCAAAACAAAGGTGATTAACGGTAAACAGTTTATCATTAGATACTTATTGTAGCAGATGGCTGATTGTATCACATGATCAACATTAAAGGTGAAGATAACGAATAGTGATCAATCTCATAACTCCTAAAAGGAATATAAAATAGAGAGTTAGATCAACACGGGCCCCTGGATATACCTGAGGTGGGATCGGGTGCCTAGGAGGAGGTAGCGCCCCCTGTCGACCGGTCACACCTGCCGCGAGCCCTATATCTTAATCAGGTAAAAGGAGTAATCTGTAGTCAAAACCAGTGTGCCAAGAACGGCCTAACAATCGATATAAAACATGTCAGTTACCATTTGACCAAATGATAGGTTGTATTGGCAAACTAGATCATATAGTGTGTAGTGCACGGTTACCTATTGACCTCTGTTGACCGGTCACACCCGCAGTGAGCCCTGTATCTAGATGGAGGACTCTCTGGTGGCTTTTATTTCGAGGTGACTGAGATATATCGATCGACATAATAATGAAGATGGATATTGTTGATATATAAAACTTTGTCGATATATCTAAATGTGGAATTGAAGACCATAGCAAGATTAATTTTTCCTCTCATTTAGAAGTTTTGAACAGATTCTGTCCCATAAGAATACAAAAGCAGGTTAGGTAATAATGGAGCACAATTCGTGTCCATGGGAATTCCATCAGACTGCTTTTAAGATCTGATCACCAATGACTACGTAAATATTATCAATGAGGAACTCCAACATCTTTTATTATTATACTTTCATGTAAAATACTCGAACCTGATTGGTCGAGAAGCATTTGAAAAAACATATTGTTACCCTCTGAGAACAGAAAAAACGCGACTCAGGGTGATAGTATCTAGCAACGGGTAACAGTACTTGACAACGGGTGATATTATAACAAATTATCACATGCGTCAAATTGATGCGCGTACGGTTCGCCGTAGATTGCTAGACGACGTCGTTTGAGCGTTTGTAATGAACGCGAGTACCCGCATCGAAATACGAAATATCGCACGACAGTGATTGATCAAATGTCAACAGACGTAAGTTTTTCTGCTTCCCAGTTTACATAACATTCAGTATAATAAAACAAATATTGCATGTATTTGAGGGTAACATTGAAATTTTCACCCCTCGAGAAACCATTGTCAACCTCGGCTACGCCTCGGTTGACAATGGTTTTCTCGGGGTGAAAATTTTCAATGTTACCCTCAAATACATGCAATATTTATATAATGTTAAATACTAAATACTTGTGTTTAGAATCAGAGCGGTCTGTAACAAAATGATATTTTGGATGACTGAGCACAAGACATGAATATGTAAAATACCCTAGTCTATTATTTATCGTGAGAAATGGTTGTATTAAGTGTTAAAAATTCGTATATGTTGATGCTGTTGACTTTGGAAATGTTTTGTGATTTTGTATTTGGTAAAAAAAAAATTGGAATTTTGAAAATCCAGATTTGATTCTCTTCTCATCTAGTCCTATTACATCAGCTCTTTTCATTCAGTCATGTCGCACGATCTCTTCTCACTCAGTCATATTTTCTCACTCAATTATATCATACTGTACCATCTGCTTCTTTTTATGTTTTTGCGAAATTACATACAACTTTGTATTATCAAGGAAAGTATTTTCTTAAGCTCTAGTGGTATTTGTAATTGAATAAAGCCAAATACACCATTTTTGTGTTAAAAAACAAAAATTTATGTGAATACTGTCCGAGAATAATTGAAGCAACGTTTCTTCGACGCTGTATATTTTTAACAAATCATGAAATTGATATTCATGGGAATTCTTGATAGTGAAAAAAATTGAATGAATGACGTAATATTCCATTCATCGATAAAAATTTATTCTTTTATTTAAAGGCATGTTACACTGGCATCCGCATTGTTGGCAACGAGGCTAAATACGTGTTCGGATGTGCAAATAAAAGAGTGAGTGTGCTTTATACCTTTTTATATTTTCAGCAATAGGAGGAACCACATGTGTGCATATGTTACTGTATATATACTTACTTTAGTGGATTACAAATTTAGCTCAATTATAGGTTATGGGCTGTTATGACAATCATGAATTCATGCCATGGGAACATTCGCTTAAAGAGCAATGTGACGGACTGATATGTAGACAGTCAGGCAGTAAACAAAACGATTTTGCTTTAAATATACTGTGGTGTTATCTGTGACAGGAAATATTTTGGTGTTCTCTGTGACAGAAAATCAGTATGATTTCTAAATTGGGAGGGTAACAAAAAGGGTTGGGAGTAAGCATAACCTTTAAAGAAATCAATCGATTTTATTCAAACAAAGAAATCCGAAAAGTGGGGGAGAGGGTCTCTGATTCTGAAAGCTTCTGATACTTTGAATTGGTTTTATTTACGAATGGTTTTAATATTGATAGTCTACAGTCGGTTCCCGTGGGGATCCGAGTTAGAATAGGTCCTCAATATCCCTTGCTTGTCGTAAGAGGCAACTAAATCGCGCCACACCTGCTGTGACACGGGGCCTCGGTTTTGGCAGTCTCATCCGAAGGACCGTCCCATTTATTCGCCTCTTACTACAAGCAAGGGGTACCGAGGACCTATTATGATCCGGATCCCCACGGTATCTTTCAAATATGAGGTTTTAAAGTTAGCAAATTGTATCCCGCACAGATCTGCAGATCGTTGGCGTTAGATAACGCCAGGCAGGCTCGGGTAATACATGGAGATGTAGGACTGAACATCTGTGACGCCTGCTGTGTAGGGACCAACTGTAACGAGGCCGAATGTTTTACATTAAAAAAAGGTGCGGGTAATATTGTCAAATCTTCTGAAAATTCTTTAGTATTGAAGCAATCTATAATGGTAGCATGACCATGTAAAAACGAACAAAGGACAACTAAAAAAAAGCACATCACGGGATTGAAACAAACAGTAACAGTTTATCCGTAGAAATTCTGTGAGATATAGTAACTCCGAAGATTTGTTAGTAATAAAAATGTTGCAGAATTTCCCCCCAATTTCATTGAATAAAATGTTGTTTGATTCATACCTTTGAAAGCAAATGTTATTCATTTTAATTGTGCTTTGGAATTCTAATTGCCAGCTGTATTAGTTATCGATTGTAAATTTCTGGCAGTAAGCATTGTACTACTTGATTAGTAAGTCTTTTAGTTCCTCTCTCAATTCTTCATAATCATTGTCTTCATCTGCATGTCCCTACATCAGAACATAACATCTATAATTTTTTCTATTGCCAATTATAGAAATGAAATATGCTGATTACAAAAGGAACACTACGTCAACCACCACATCGACATTGGGATGAGGCAAAGGGGGAAAATGACTGACGCAGACCAACCTGGATATAGTGGAGCGTCATTTATTCTTCTATAAATGAATAATTTGTGTACATGTATTGAAGAAGAATTCTTTACAATTGCACGTCGGAGAATTGTTATTTACATGTGCAATATAAAGTAAACAAATGCCTTTCTTTCTGAAATAAGGACTTGTTCTCACAATGCACCACAATTCTTTTGAATGCAGTGTTATTTTTCATATTCAGGAAATTACTGCATCTACATTCTAAAAAGACATTGCATTATGTCTGGTGTGTTTCGTACCCATTGTTAGGTAATTCTTTATTACTAATTTTGACTACGGATTACTCCGTTTATCCGATCAATATGTAGGGCTCACGACGATTGTGATCGGTCAACAGGGATACTTAGAAGACCTCCTAGACACCTTATCCCACCTCTGGTTTGTCAGGGGGCCCGTATTTGCCCTACTCTTAATTTTGTATTCGTAATAAGATACACGTATATGAGATTGATCACTGTTTGTTACAGTATCTGCACGTGTTCATATGGTTCATACTAAATCACGTGACATGTGAAGATAACGAACAGTGAACATATGTAAATGAAGGGATTCATTTTTATCTTTCATTTACTCCTAGTCAAAGAGAAATACTGAAATATGCTGTAGAACTTCTTTGTTACTAGTAATTGTAAACATCATGTGAATTAGGAGAAATAAAGATGCTTCATTGCCTACAGGCATTAATGCAACTAACCCAAAACTTCATAAGAATGTTGAGAATGCGTGGCACAAATGACTACAACCAATTGAAAGTTAAGGGACACCTCCCTGTTCAAATGAAATATGTATGGCGACAATGGAAAGGGAAGGAGACGAGATTGAGATGCCTAACAGAACTATTTGTAAATTCTCTACAGTTCTTAAGATGTTCCGAGAGGGTCGTTTGCTAAAGTGCAGTAGCGTATTGTCACATAACACCTAACATCCTAACTCATTAAAACAACGCACCATCGTGATATCATAGAAAACATTATCGCGCTAACACAGCTTTACACAACACACCGTCACGTTGTCACAGAATTAGAGGTCAATCTATGACAACGCGATGATGCGTTGTGTAAAGTTGTTTTAGTTAACATGTACCCTTTGTCAGGGTTTTAGTCAACGTGTACCCTTTGTCAGGTCTTAGTCAACGTGTACCGTCTGTCAGGATCTCAGTCAACGTGTCCCTATGTCAGGTCTTAGTCAACGTGTACCATCTGTCAGGGTCTTAGTCAACGTGTACCCTTTGTCATGGTCTTAGTCAACGTGTACCCTTTGTCAGGGTGTCAGTCAACGTGTACCCTTTGTCAGGATCTTAGTCAATGTGTACCCTTTGTCAGGTCTTAGTCAATATGTACCCTTTGTCAGGTCTTAGTCAACGTGTACCCTTTGTCAGGTCTTAGTCAACGTGTACCCTTTGTCAGGTCTTAGTCAACGTGTACCCTTTGTCAGGGTCTTAGTCAACGTGTACCCTTTGTCAGGGTCTTAGTCAACATGTACCCTTTGTCAGGGTCTTAGTTAACATGTACCCTCTGTCAGGTCTTAGTCAACGTGTACCCTCTGTCAGGTCTTAGTCAACGTGTACCCCGTGTCGGGGTCTTAGTCAACGTGTACCCTTTGTCAGGGTCTTAGTCAACGTGTACCCTTTGTCAGGTCTTAGTCAACGTGTTCCCTTTGTCAGGTCTTAGTCAACGTGTACCCTTTGTCAGGGTCTTAGTCAACGTGTACCCTTTGTCAGGTCTTAGTCAACGTGTACTCCGTGTCGGGGTCTTAGTCAACGTGTACCCTTTGTCAGGGTCTTAGTCAACGTGTACCCTTTGTCAGGTCGTAGTCAATGTGTGCCCTTTGTCAGGTCTTAGTCAATGTGTGCCCTTTGTCAGGTCTTAGTCAACGTGTACCCTTTGTCAGGTCTTAGTCAACATGTACCCTTTGTCAGGTCTTAGTCAACGTGTACCCTTTGTCAGGGTCTTAATCAACATGTGCCCTTTGTCAGGGTCTTAATCAACGTGTACCCTTTGTTAGGTCTTAGTCAACGTGTACCCTTTGTCATGGTCTTAGTCAACGTGTGCCCTTTGTCAGGGTCTTAGTCAACGTGTGCCCTTTGTCAGGGTCTTAATCAACGTGTACCCTTTGTTAGGTCTTAGTCAACGTGTACCCTTTGTCATGGTCTTAGTCAACGTGTGCCCTTTGTCAGGGTCTTAGTCAACGTGTGCCCTTTGTCAGGGTCTTAATCAACGTGTACCCTTTGTCAGGATCTTAATCAACGTGTACCCTTTGTTAGGTCTTAGTCAACGTGTACCCTTTGTCATGGTCTTAGTCAACGTGTGCCCTTTGTCAGGGTCTTAGTCAACGTGTTCCCTTTGTCAGGTCTTAGTCAACGTGTACCCTTTGTCAGGGTCTTAGTCAACATGTACCCTTTGTCAGGGTTCCAGACTACTGATACCCTCTGTAGGGTCTTGTGTACCCTATCTCAACGTGTACTCTCTGTCATGGTATTCATCTATGTGTGACCTGGGTTTTGACGGATGGTACACGAACATTTGGAATCTGAAATACAAGAATAGCAGTAAGTGGTATAAGATTAATGATCCAAACTAATACTTGTTGTGCTGTCAGGGTCTTAAACTGATTTTTTGTATGCAGATATATATTGATGAGTAACAGATCGAGTTTGAGATTTTTCCGGCTTGTGGATTTTTGATGGAGTTGTGCCCCTTTTATAAAGAATTTATTTTATGGCTGTTAAAACATATAAAGGATTGTTATTGAGTTCTTCGTTGTACTAAATGCGTGTAACATACAATCTGAATACCATATTCAATGCTATACTTCGATAGATTTCCTACATTTGACTTTACTGCAGGCAGGGGCATTAGTATCGTGCCGACACATCTACTTTGTATTATTATCCAGAAATGGCTACCTATTAGATATTGGTCGATATTTCAATGTACAGAAACATAATACGATATTCAACTTTGCATACAGACTGAATAGAATGGTGATCAAGTACTCACCTATGTCAGACAGATAACCTATCTTCTTGGCTATCACGCAGGGGTCAAACCTTTCGTAACTTGTTCGCAAAGATAAAAGGCCACAAATGTAAACGTCGATTTCACAGTAATTGCGAAGATATCGAATGACCAGTAGGTATATCTGGGGAGTGGAATATGGTTTTCTATATTGCCTATTTGTATCTATTCAACTAAATCCGTGAATTTTTGGAGACTGCTGGAGAATATTGGAATTTGAATACTTGTATATCTTATAGATTTATATGAGTCGCTGAAATTATAGTTTAGAAATTTAATACTATTCAAATACGTATTTAAGGATAATATTTTGTCGGGGAAAATGTTAGTTATTAAAAGCAAATCTCGCTAATTTATTGTTCCTTAACACTTTGGTATAAAATTAATATGTAACAAAAAGATGGAGCACGCCCCACCTTACATTAAATGTTAACTTAATACATATAATTTTACATTGAAGGAATGAGATCAACAACATGTGAGTACTGTTCATGATATATTAAGCCAGACAATGCCTAATCCTTTATATAGATTTGAATCAAATGTAGGAAAATATCACTATCATCATTGTCTTTATCACTGTTTTTTCAGTTACAATCATCTTTATATCCTTATATGGTAAGTCAGCTAAATTCTTCCGTGTTTCATTTCATTCAACCAGTTAGCTTTAATGTTGATCTGCAGTGGTATATTACGTTAATAACGTAAGGTGGATTTCGGTATAGTTTTCATATGGACTAAAACTTGAAAACTGTTAGAATCTGTAATTTTCTCAACAGGATTAATTCATGCTGGACCAACATGCATGCGGTGCAACGAGGTTGCTGAAATCGGAGAATGTTTAACAAATGTTGTCACTTGTGGAGACAATGAGGTAAAACCCGTATATCACAAATATACACAGGGAACTATTGATTGATTGAAAATTGTTTAACGTCCCTCTCGAGAATATTTCACTCACATGGAGACGTCACCACTGCCGGTGAAGGGCTGCAAAATGTAGGCCTATGTACAGCGCTTACGGCCTTTGAGCAGGGAGGGATATTTATCGTGCTGTGAAACGGGCCTCGGTTTTTACGGTCTCATCCGAAGGACCGCCCCATTTAGTCTCCTCTTACGACAAGCAAGGGGTACTGAATACCTATTCTAAACCGGAAGAGGTCACTGTTAGATATTTAAGGTCATGATAAGATACATACAGGTCACTATTATATAATAATTCCTAAAGGCTTTTAGTATTACACTGCAAGGTGATGCCTAAAATTTTGGGTAAAACAAATTTATCAAGGTTACAAAAATCATATTCGAAACCACGACTTTTTAAGATATATTCGAAACCACGACTTTTTAAAACATACTTTAAAATGTTCTACTATTACAGATAGTGCTTTCATAAAACGCTGACAATGTTGACGAATTGGCATAGCGAGATTATCCTAGAATAGAACTTACTCTCACGTTGTACCTTTAGATAACGATGCATGTCATACCACGCACATCAAGACAAAATTGGCATAACTTAACAACGTCATAATTCATATCTATAATTATTTTCCAATTGTTTTACTGTCATTTTCGCTAATTCTAATTATTTGTGCTGACACCGATGAATCCTGGGATGATGGTGATTTATCTGGCTCTCCGTGCTCAAAGTAAGGCAAATACCAAGTCTATGTTGACCCTTAAGAACACATTTTGGAAAATAAAGAGCGTCCGTCAAGCTTCGGGTTTCAAGATATTGCCGAGGCAGGTCATTCACAAAGAAATTCTAAATTCTATCTGAAGCAATTTTAATTGGTTACTGCATCTAGTTGTAGGATGCCCACAAGTATTCCAACACGAAACGTTTAATTGTTAACTGTCATGCAACATATAGAATTTCACTTCATGAAGTACAGATGCTGAGTCACACATTGGAGACTACATCTGTTTCACTATATCCCTTCGAGATAAAAATATAAAAAAAACTTACGCAACAAGTATTACAATGGTCATTCATTGAACGTCTTTTCTTACGAATATAAGGGGCTTCCATGGTCGAGTGGTTAGAGCATTGCGCTCAAAATCACACGGCCTCTCACCTCTTGTCGACGCGAGTTCGAATCCCAATAAGTGAGAAAGTTTCCCAGTTTACTTTCGGAAGGTCGGTGGTCTCTTCCCAAGTACATTGTTTGTATCTGCCACCAATAAAAGCTGGGCGCCGCCAGATAACTGAAAAATTGTTGAGTGTGGCGGAAAACAGCAAAACAATCAATCAATTTTACGAATATTAAATTATGCTGCATTTCCTGCGTATTATGGCATAACCACAAATCAAGGAGATCGAACACTCTTTTTTTTTAAAATTCAGGAATGTTATTTGGAGAAAGTTACAAAGGAAGATCTGAGCATTCGATTCAACGCAGGCTGTCGCTCGAAACAGGTTTGTACATGTTAAGGATGGATACTACACCAGACTCTCTACCCAGAGTTATCGTTCCTTACACTCACTTACACGTCTCAAGGGTTTTTCAAGATTTTTGTAAAATGGCACGTATGCTCAAATAAAGTATGGTTTTGACTTCAGTTACAGATACGTAAATAAATAAATATTGAGCAGATGTCAAGTCTTTTTGTGACACAAGAAGCATTGATTTGGGTTGAAACATGGATATTGGGTAGTTCTATTGCACCAGGCCTAGACATAGGTACATGAAGAATATAATAGTAATGGAAAAAAAATCTACAAATAGTTGATTGTCATACATTTTCCCGATATTTTATAAAATAGTTCTTAGTTTTATAAACCGTAAAAAAAAAAAAGTGGATTTACATGTGGAATAACATTGCTTATTTTGAGACGTTAACATAAGTGTAAGTGAGAGCACGGAACGACAACTCTGGGTAGAGATTGGGTTTGTACATGTTAAGGAGGTATACTACAACAGTCAAATTTGATATGGATTGGAGGATATGTACAACAAACTTATGAAATTGAAAACTTTCAAATTTAGTCAAAAAATGCACTTTTAGTAGAGAGTAATCTGGGGGAAATTAAAACTCCCGCTGGACTTGAACCCGTGATCTACAGTTCAACAGTCGACACGCTAACTTACTGAGCTACTCAGCTAGCCAATTTAAATAGAAAAGGAACTGATGAATATTGATGATATTTATATTTTCATTCATGTTTTAAAAGAATGTCAGCCATCATGATGATTCAGTATACATCCTTGATATATAATCTCAACATCCACAAGAGTATTCATATCAATAACTACTAATGAGCAGTACTTCATAAAATGTGAAAGATTGTTAATCTTAGTTTTTGTAATAAATTCATGGCAGCAAACGCTCATGTGACCCTGAGAAATCTGATTCGGCGTAGTACCGGAACTCGCCAGTTAATAATCAGAAATAGATATTTTCATAGTAAAAAAGAAAGTAAATTGTTCTATAATATATCTCATTTATCAATTCACTTTTGTTTTCCACTATATTGATCTGTTGACGTGGACTCAATCATGACTCACCTTGACCGAAAGATACAAATATATATATCAACTTCAAAGTGTGTCATTTTGGACGCCTCTCCCCCAAAACATTGAAGATACATTTACTAGTTCGTAATTCCGTTTCAAAACGGGATGCATACAAGGATTGGTTTTGTTTTCCCTGTACATAGGTGTGCACTCTCATGGCCGCGCTGGCGTCTGCTGGAAGGAAACGAGACCTCGTGAACTGCGCCGATTGTTGCTCAGATGCCCCAGACAAGAATGGTCCCTGTAATGCTAAGTTGTGCGGTCTAAGTAAGTTCAAGGATTGTTAATTAAACTATATATAAATTAAATTAAACACTGTCGCGTGAAAGAGTATTTTCATGTGTATTTTGATTAACTACATCTTCACATACAGCTTGCTGTGTCCTGCTATGTCCTATTGTAACCAGTGTAGAACTTTTATAAAATGTTGCAATAAAATAGACATATCATCATAACTTTATATGCTGTAAGCCTTTTTAAAGTTCAATACATATGTACTTACTTGGTCAAATTTCATTTGAATTTCTTAGCGCCCATACAAACGGCGGCTACTTGCGTTGCATGTGATGGCGTCCACAGTGATGTACTGTCTTGTACCACAGCAGCTACCTGTCCACCTAACGAGGTAGGTTAATGCTGTCTACCTAATGAGGTAGGTTAATATTGTCCCCATAATGAGGTAGCTTAATGTTGCCTACCTAATGCTGTCTACCAATGAGGTAGGTTAATATTGTCCCCATAATGAGATAGGTTAATGCTGTCCACATAATGAGGTAGATTAATCCTGTCCCCATAATGAGGTAGGTCAATGCTGTCCACCTAATGAGGTAGGTTAATGCTGTCCACCTAATGAGGTAGGTTAATGCTGTCCACCTAATGCTGTCCACCTAATGAGGTAGATTAATATTGTCCACCTAATGAGGTAGATTAATACTGTTCACCTAATGAGGTAGGTTAATGCTGTCCATGTAATGAGGTAGGTTAATGCTGTCCACGTAATCAGGTAGGTTAATGCTGTCCACATAATGAGGTAAGTTACTGTTGTCCACCTAATAGGGTAGGTTAATGCTGTTCACCTAATGAGGTAGGTTAATGCTGTCCACCTAATGAGGTAGGTTAATGGATCAGATGCTGCGGTTACATCATGAAGATACTGAAGTAAAATTCTCTAGAGAAAAGTAGGAAAATTCTATTTTTAAAAAAAACATTGATCCGCACAGCGCAATAGTCAATTTCTGATAAACTACATTTTGTTCATATACAAGAGGGTCATATTACGAGTGAGCATGTTTGTTATGATGAAGTGATCCAATGTATCTGATAAATATCCCGAAGCCTTATTTTCATGTTTTATTTTGAAATTCACTTCTAGTTCTGATTTTCGATTAACAGGATGATTTTTCTTTATCAAGACTTTGATACAACTTTGTTTTCGTAACAATACCCCAGTTTTTGTTCTTGAATTTGAACACCTGTTTCATTATTTCATTACACACTCGATTGAATTCTGATGTTGACCATTTACTTTAACAGGTTTGCTATACCGGTATCCGTATTGTTGGTACAGCTATCCGCTATGTATTTGGTTGCTATGAAGAACGTGTAAGTTGCTTGGTGATGCCATTTCTTATCAAATTTCTCAGATATACACACACAAACTCTTGCGTATCGAATCGATTGAGAGACAAAAACACCATATGCAGGTGATAATGGAATAATGCTACAGAACTATGGGAAGCTGACGGTGAAGAAGCTAAAGTCAATCCTTTTGTCATGAAGTTGAGTTGGTAGATTACCGTAAAAATCTATGTTCAATAAAACATCCGGGTATGAAGCAGATGTGGAAGACTCCGTGGTGTCTTTTATTTCGAGTTCAGTGGGTTATATCGAATCGACATGCTAAAATATTGCCAAAACGGCGTAAAACCACAATCAATCGAATCGATATACTAGCAATTATGAATGAAAATGAGAATTGTTAATAGATAAAACATAGGCGATGTATCTCAATGTCGTCAATTCGTGTCCATAGGAATTCCAACAGATTGTTCGAAGACCTGATAATGATAATTATTTTTTTTACTAGGTCTGCCGTGCTATGTTAGAAAATGACAACAAAAACTCCACTATTCACGGTCGTGCTGGGAGGGTTATTCATGGAGATCACGGAACGAAAATCTGTGACGCTTGTTGTAAAGGTGACAGATGCAACGCCGGAGACTGTTTCGATATTAAAAAGAGTAAGTGCATCTCTTAACGTAAGTGCTGTGGTTTCATAACATTTCTACGAACACCAATCTTCGTAGTTTCATGGCTGAAGAAGACCTCGAAATCAAGTGTTCAACGAAGTGTAGTTCTCATATAAGAGAAGAAAAGCATTGCATTTTTCCGCGAAGCCATGAAATTTAATGAACCATGGAAATAAATGAAACCACAGTCTCTAGCTAGAAGTATCAATATCCTATATGTATATAATTTCACCTCAGGTTTGTCTTTTAACATTTACAACTTCTTTGCTGTGTATTCTCCCTCCTATCCCAGAATTGTAATGATAAAACTTTCCTAAAACTCCCACGAAGAAAGATTCTAAATATTTGAAGGGCACGGGAATCAATAACTAAAAATATTTAATTATTTATCAAAAACCACAAGTATCTCTATAAACATGCTTAAAAACATTGAAGTCATTTGTAATGCCCCTTTATAGGAATTTTGGTTGATGTTGAATATTTCAATTGATGAGTTCCAAATGACATTGTAATCATCATTTGTTATAAAACTTCAGTAAAAGTAAAATATGTCTATTGATTGGCTACATAGGACAGCTCAAACAATTTGTTTATCCCATACACCGATTACTCGTAACAACCATTAAGACTCATAAGCATGAAAAACACTGTGAACATGTTTATCTAGAAATGGCATCGATATTCGCTACATCCACAACACCAGCTTCAGTTCCAGTCACCACCCCTGTAATCACAAGGCCAACTACAGTTCCTGTCACCACCCCTGTAAAAACAACACCAGCTACAGTTCCTGTCTCCACCCCTATTATCACGAAACCACAATCCGTCCCGGCTTCTGTGGCATCTTCTATCGCCATTAGTACACCGTCACCACCAAACACTACAACTTAAAGAACCACAAAAAGCTGCAATCATTGACTTTTATAGAATGCTTTTCTATAATGCTTTTGCTTAATGCTTTTGATGAACTATCAACAATAAACATTTGGACGTTTTATGTAAAAATTGTATATGTTCTTATATAGGAAAGCTGTTATAACATCATATTAAAAAAGAAATGGATTGGAAAGAATAAATGTTTTGAGCAGTGATAACGTTATACGAAAACAAACAAAAACAAACTAATAACCATTTCTAAAAAAAAAAAAAAAAAATTATAGCTACTGCTTGGTGCTACACAATGGAGATAATTTGCATAGATCTGCTTTCATATATCTTTCGATCATTTCGGCTTGTCATGCTTGGTTTTTAGTTGTTTGTCAAATAAACTATAACAAAAGATGCATGCATTCATTTTTATTCATAAAACTGTGTTTGATCTGCCTATGAAAACTAAACACTATCACATTTTCTAAATCGACACATTGACAACCTCAACCCATTCCAATGTATCAAAAATTAGAATACCCATATATTTCACGGCTTTGTGTGTACGTAGTTCAATAAAAAATAAATCAGCTTGCTTGACACTTTGGTTTCATTCAGCATTCCCCAGCCTTCGTCATGATTTATTATACTTTGCAACATAATAGAAATTCCATTCCACGTGACTTGGACATGCTTTTTTAAGTGATGAACCATGCAATAGCATATGGTCATTATTTCTTTATATCTAAATCATGAAAATTCGGCACATCAAGTAACCGTGATTCATACCGATCTTCTCCTCCTTGGGTACCTCTCTATGTGAGTGAAAGATTCTCGAGTGGGGAGTTAAACAATATACAATTTCCTCGGGTACCTCTCTATGTGAGTGAAAGATTCTCGAGTGGGGAGTTAAACAATATACAATTTCCTCAGGTACCTCTCTATGTGAGTGAAAGATTCTCGAAGTGGGGAGTTAAACAATATACAATTTCCTCGGGTACCTCTCTATGTGAGTGAAAGATTCTCGAGTGGGGAGTTAAACAATATACAATTTCCTCGGGTACCTCTCTATGTGAGTGAAAGATTCTCGAGTGGGGAGTTAAACAATATACAATTTCCTCAGGTACCTCTCTATGTGAGTGAAAGATTCTCGAGTGGGGAGTTAAACAATATACAATTTCCTCAGGTACCTCTCTATGTGAGTGAAAGATTCTCGAAGTGGGGAGTTAAACAATATACAATTTCCTCGGGTACCTCTCTATGTGAGTGAAAGATTCTCGAGTGGGGAGTTAAACAATATACAATTTCCTCAGGTACCTCTCTATGTGAGTGAAAGATTCTCGAGTAGGGGGTTAAACCATATACAACCAACCTCCTCGGGTGCCGTTTGTTGTTTGCTTGATCTAATAATGATATGTTTGTTTGACAGATATGACGATCGCTGACTTTAGCAATGGTTCCGCTCCTCCCACTGGAACTCCCTAGAGTTACTCAAAAGAAATAGTTCATTATTTCTAGTTTACGAGGGAAGAAATAAACCATAACGAGTTCTTTAAAATGTTCTTTTTTCAATCTGTATAACTTTAAAATAAAGATGCGAATTGATGCGAAGTTGGATGACCTTTATTGTTGGATAGTTCTGGCCCCTTTATGTTCTTATAATCAGGAAGGACTATTATAGCAGTTTGATGTTCATTGCTGGAAATGTATGTGAAAATCGTGGAATTGAAACACAGTGAATTAAGCCCTATCATGATTTGTATATATGAATCATATTGCAAATATAAATCCAGAAATTAAACTACGTGAAAAGTGATTTAGGCAGAGAGGTTTCATCACCGTTCCAACGCTTGCCGCAACACTGTTTTAAAAGTTCATATCCGAAAGACGCATGACTCTCACTTCTAAATGGCGAGCGTTTGGAAAGGGATCAATCACTGCATATGTTTAAGTCTAACGTTGGACGAGCAGAGCTCGAACTCATGAACTCCAGTTACGATGCAAACACTCTACCAATGAGCTACATGTACCACGACCAGTAGTATACCAAATAC
This sequence comes from Ostrea edulis, assembly GCF_947568905.1. Classification (NCBI taxonomy): domain Eukaryota; kingdom Metazoa; phylum Mollusca; class Bivalvia; order Ostreida; family Ostreidae; genus Ostrea; species Ostrea edulis. The sequence continues at coordinate 19,657,750 of NC_079172.1, read as the reverse complement.
AAAACATACATGCTCTCATGTCATTACTTCATAATTGTGTATTTCTGAAAGCATGAAAAGGTGAAAATAACGAACAGTGATTAACCTCATAACTCCTTTAAAGAATACAAATTAAGCGTTGAGTAAACGCGGATCCCTAGACACACGAGAGATGGGATCATGTGCCTAGGAGGAGTGAGCATCCCCTGTCGACCGGTCACACCCGCCGTGAGCCCTATATCTTAATCAGGTCAATGAAGTAATCCGTAGTCAAAATCAGTGTGCCAAGAACAGCCTAACAATCGGTATGAAACACATCAAACAGCATTTGACCCAATGATATAAGTTATATGGGCAAACTAGATCATTATAACGACCATAGAATTTACGAAATGCTGACATTAAACGAGAATGTTTCAAAACTCCTGTAGTCAGTAGCCTGCCTCTATTAAAAAATTGATCATACGCAAAACAAGCTCTTGCGTATCGAATTAGTTGAGAGATAGAAACACCGGCGAAATTTGAAATTTTCAACTCGTGGGGTTTTTTGGGAAAAGGGCCATTGATCTGCTTTCTCGCCGAGTCATTTGTCCTGCATCTTGCAAAGCTCAAATTTAGCTGATCTTCTGGCTTTGTTAAAGACTTTTTCTTGGATGCAGATGAAGGGTCGTTTCAAAGAGCGTTATATAGCCGGTTTGTTTTTACTGGAGGAGTTCCTAGATGCAGCTGTTGTCGTTCTGCAGGTTGTCAGATGTCTCTTTTATTTGAAATTGCTATAGTAGAGAGCTTAAGCATACTAATTCCAATATCAACGAGAGGCGAGAGTGTGTACATGATCGGATTTAAGGCTGACTATACCGGAAGTGCAATCACTATGATCCACACATATGAGGCAGCATTATAAACGACAGTACATAATCGCTCCCATTCTGAGTCCATGTCAGGTTCCAGCGGGTAATAAAATCTTCATTGTACAGCGCAACTTTTTCCCGTGCAAGTCTTATATACAACTGTATTCGTGCATCAACGCCTCAAAATTTCAATATCAAAAACTCCAAACATATTTAATTATTTACCATTTACTTTGCATGGCATTTACAAGTTCTTTTCAATGATGAACCATAGCATTATCACTAGATGTTTCAATCTAAATCATGAAAATTAGGCACATGAAATAGCCGCGTGTGTTACCTATCTTCGCTTCCCCAGGTTAATTTTGTTCTTAACTTGTGACATGTTTAGCACTTGTAAATATGCCCGTTTTAATCAAAATATGTATAGAGTACAAATAAATTAAACATAGAGAGCAAGAGCAAAATTTATTTTTCATCGCTTTAGAGGTTCCCGGCTTATCTCCCTTTGCTGATGACGTCAGTTACACCACACCTGTTGTAGTCCTGTTAATCTGTGACATATTTTCAACATTGTGACATATTTTCAGCATTGTGACATAATTATTTTCAGCGTCGTGACATATTTGCAGCGTTGTGATCCCGTGGGGATCCTGATTAGAATAGGTCTTCAGTACCCCTTGTTGGTCGTAAGAGGCGAAAAAATAGGTCGGTTTACGGATGAGCCCTCAAAAACGGAGGTCCCGTGCCACAGCAGGTGTGGCATGATCAAGATCCCTCCTTGCTCAAAGGCCTTAAGCGCCGAGCATAGTCCTCGATTTTCCAGCCCTTCACCCGCAATGATGAGGTCTCCATATGAGTAAATAATTCTCGAGTGGGACGATAAACTATATACGTGTACATGTACAATCAATCAATCAGCGTCGTGTATCAGTATGTCACATAGAATAGACCAATTCAAACTGTCCAAAAAGTACAACGAATTGTGTTCCTTTTCAAGTTCAACGCAAAGGTCAAAAGGGAAAAAACGATACTGCTCCAAATGTATGGGCATGCTGCTGTAAATATGCACAGGTATTTCAAATTTTTCTTTCAATGTGACTAGCCAGAGCATGAAGCAATCCAAATGAAAGTTGATAAGTTAAATAGCAAAGTTACAAAACCCAAATGTTACAAAGTTCATTGTGAAAACCTTATCCACCCCCGCCTCCCAAATAAAGATGGCGTTCAAGGGACATAACTATTGTAAAGTGTGGACCTAGGATTCTTGAATAGAAAACGTGTCTTAATCAAAATTTTCTTTAAATCTACCTGCACCAACTCTAAAAGAAAGGAGTAGACCTAAAGTATCTAGTGAGAGTGCAAAATCTGGGGACGAATATGAAAGTTCATTATTTAATCCCCATGAAAGAGAAATGGACTCTATGGAATTAGAAGATGTAGAAAAAGAATTTGAAGCATTAATTGCCTAGCACAATAGATGTAGACAAGAGCTTGATGAAAATAGGGCCGCAATGAGCCTGTTAGATGAAACAAGTTTGAAGACTACATATAAACCAGAATGACCACCAAAGCAAGTCTTATTTGATGTCAGTAATCAAAGTTTGCCTCCCAGTTTCTCCAATATTGATATATGTACAGGTACAAGTAGTTAAAACATACCCATTACAGCTAGTGGCAATTCACAAAGTAGGGAAGCTGAAATAAATACACTCCTGAAAAGACTTGCACAGTTAGAAAACTCAAACAGACCTACATGCATACAGTCTGATAGAGGTGAACATTTGAGTGACATGTTACAATTAGGTCACACTGCACCATTACATAGTTCTTCACGAGTCGACCGATTTTTACCTACAAGTAGCCTTACAACAAGTACTGGTAGTTCAATTCCAAATCGTGTTAGAAAACAAAAAGAATCTGACTTTGATGGCAAGTCAGTCGAATGGAGCATTTTGAGCAGGTTTCTGATTGAAGCTGTTGGTCGTATGAAGAGAAAACCCAACAGTTAGTTATGTGTCTGAGAGGAGAACTACTGCACGAATTGGGCTCCTTTGTAAGCTGACCTGCTTTTTTATTCCTATGAAGCAGAATTTATTCAAAAATTTCTACGTGAGAAGAAAAAATATCTTGCTGTGTCCTTCAATTCGACATTTAGATATATCGACGATGTATTATCTATCAACAATAATAATTTCCATTCATATGTCAATTCAATATATCCCAGTGAACTCGAAATAAAAGACACCATAGAGTCGTCCACTTCTGCTTCATACTTAAATATTTTATTGAAAGTAGATATTAACGGCAAACTAGCAACTCAAATTTATGACGAACGTGAGGGTTTCAGCTTCTCCGTTGTCAACTTCCAATATTTATGTTGTAATATATCATTATCACCTGCATATGGTGTTTACATCTCTTAACTGATTCGATTCGCAAGAGCTTGTTCTGCGTATGGTCAGTTTTTAAATCGAAGCAGGCTACTGACAAACAAGTTGATGGTGATGGGGTTCCAACAGTCTCGTTTAAAGTCAGCATTTCGCAAATTCTATGATCGTTATAACGATCTAGTTTGCCTATACAACCTATCATTGGGTCAAATGATGTCTGATGTGTTTCATGCTGATTGTTAGACCGTTCTTGGCACACTGATTTTGACTACGGATAACTCCGTTTACCTGATCAAGATATAGGGCTCACGGCGGGTGTGACCGGTCGACAGGGGATGCTTACTCCTCCTTAGGCACCTGATCCCACCTCTGGTATATCCAGGGGTCCGTGTTTGCCCAACTCTCTATTTTGTATTGCTTATAGGAGTTATGAGATGGATCACTGTTCGTTATCTTCGCCTTTCTATGAGTTATGAGATGGATCACTGTTCGTTATCTTCGCCTTTCTATGAGTTATGAGATGGATCACTGTTCGTTATCTTCGCCTTTCTATGAGTTATGAGATGGATCACTGTTCGTTATCTTCGCCTTTCTATGAGTTATGAGATGGATCACTGTTCGTTATTTTCGCCTTTCTATGTACCTTTTCTGATGGGGTCATCAGGTTTGGTCGTCATAACCATCCTAGCTTATTTGTGGTAGAAAACTGTTACCCTGCACTACATGTAATTCAAAGTAAGTCATATCTATAATCTTGAAATGGAGAAACATAAGAAAAACGCCAAGGACAACCAGCTCTCCGAATTTAATTAAATTACTCGTTGCTCTTCATTGGGTGATACTCAGGTGACCATAAAGAGTGCGTTCTTAGAGTCGTGAATAACGAGATGATCTTGTGCACACTAACGTGTTCTTGTTCTTCAATCACACTATACCTAGCTACAGAGGTGGTATCAGTTCTTGCATCTCGAACCCGTTTTCGTGATGTGTACTCGGCTTTCTGGAAATCGTAACTACTCGGGTATCTCCACAAACGGCATCTTCATGGGGCGTCGCGTATATTCTCTATCCAGAGTTCCGTGCGCTACTCGCACTATACCTCTGTCAACGCTCAATTTACAGAAATCTTGTAAATATTTCTAATATTCAACATTTATGTTTTGGACTAGATATATAGTCATATTATGAAATGCTTTTGGTGCAATTTGATTGATACATACTGTAAATTGTTTAAAATCGCTGTTTTCTGATCTAAAATTTGGAACTACTTCGTATTATGCGTATGAATATAGGATATTCACTTGGTGGAGATTCAATGTAAACATGGAATCAAAAGTAAGAACGGCTGTAAAAAATACTATAAAACGTGTAAATAAGAGACAATCAGCTAAATGACAAAAATGTATTATAAAAAGTGCCAGTGGGCTATGAAAAGAGCCTGACGTGTCACCTGGGAAAGGAAACGAGAATGACTATTTATATCATGCGATTATATTGTCACGTGATCCCAAGCGTTGACGGAGTTGCAAGTGAAGCTCTCTGGTGAGAGAATGCGTCGCGTCATCAGATGACGAGGAAGAAGGTATATATTTCAGGTCTGTGAGAAGCATTTTCAAAGTAGTGCGCCATCGAAAAAAGGGGATACTCTCGAAAACATTCGCATTGGTAAATAGATTGATTATAGAAGGGGAATTCGGCAATACAAAGAAAAACAGACCAGTTATGAATTATTTCATGGTAAAACTATACATCCGAAGGACAAATTTTTTTATTGGGAAGGGGGCTATGAAATTGAAAATGCATGAAAAGAGAGAAAGATTTAGGTGAAAGCAGGTTAATCATCATGGAGACCCCAAATTCGTTTCGACTGATATCAACTTGTTATCATCTCTAACTTTTCTTAAATCGTTTCGATTACTATTTTTCGTTTCACGCAAACAATAAAGATATAAAACAAAAAATAAATTGGAGCAAAGATAAATTGTTTATTCAATTCTTTAAAAACTTATGGACATGTACAAAGCTTGCAATATTTCTGCTGTAATACCTCCCTCTAATTAATGATTTACACATAGCTAAACAAAGATATACAAAGAAAACCCAATCAAAGTTATAAAACCACAGCGTCTACAAGACATTGGCTGTCAATCACATGATAGTGAACGCCTACGAAAATCTGATTTCGTGAATTTGAATCGACCCGCCGACCTCAAGCAGTTCGTACTTCTCGATCGGATACATTCTTGCGTTGAAGCTCGGGAACGGCTGATGATTAACAAATATCTGAAAAGGAAACAAACACAGAGAGTCACAATAATTCGGTTTTATGCGTCACGGTTGGTTAGTTATTTTACGGTCTATTCGAGATTTTTTTTTTCACTTAAAGAAAAACAGGTTTAAAGCGGAACATCAAAATATGATACATGTATATTTGCTTGATGCTTTCTATTTCATTGAAATTAGTTTACACACACACACACACACACACACACACACACACACACACACACACACACAGAGGCACATACATTCTTTCTCTTTCTCTCCCTTCTTTCTCACAGCATCAGCCATGCACTGTTGTTATTAACTTATTAGCAATACAAGTGTTTATTTCTCTATCTATCTGCCTATCTATCTATCTATCTATCTATCTATCTGCCTATCTATCTGTCTATCTGTCTATCTATCTATCTATCTATCTATCTATCTATCTATCTATCTGCCTATCTATCTATGTATCTGCCTATCTATCTATCTATCTATCTATCTATCTATCTATCTATCTATCTATCTATCTATCTGTCTATCTATCTATCTATCTATCTATCTGCCTATCTATCTATGTATCTGCCTATCTATCTATCTATCTATCTATCTATCTATCTATCTATCTATCTGTCTATCTATCTATCTATCTATCTATCTATCTATCTATCTATCTATCTATGTATCTGCCTATCTATCTATCTATCTATCTATCTATCTATCTATCTATCTATCTATCTGTCTATCTATCTATCTATCTATCTATCTATCTATCTATCTGCCTATCTATCTATCTATCTATCTATCTATCTATCTATCTGTCTATCTATCTGCCTATCTATCTATCTATCTATCTATCTATCTATCTATCTATCTATCTATCTATCTATGTATCTATCTATCTATGTATCTATCTATCTATCTATCTATCTATCTATCTATGTATCTATCTATCTATGTATCTATCTATCTATCTATCTATCTATCTGCCTATCTATCTATCTATCTATCTATCTATCTATCTATCTATCTATCTATCTATCTATCTATGTATCTATCTATCTATGTATCTATCTGCCTATCTATCTATCTATCTATCTATCTATCTATGTATCTATCTATCTATCTATCTATCTATCTATCTATCTATCTGCCTATCTATCTATCTATCTATCTATCTATGTATCTATCTATCTATCTATCTATCTATCTGCCTATCTATCTATCTATCTATCTATGTATCTATCTATCTATCTATCTATCTATCTATCTATCTATCTATCTATCTGCCTATCTATCTATCTATCTATCTATCTATCATATATTATTTATGATATCTGCCTAGCACTGTTATTTTAAGTCTCCTTCAAACTGATATGTTGCGTAAGACACAGACAAAATATATTACATCTTTCGAAAATTCAATACACTGTATATCAGTTTTGCTTTCAAACTCAAGAGGTTGCACAGTGCTATTGCTAAACTACAATTCGCTGAAACGATAAATCAGTTACGATTCGGACTCTGTGAAGAACCTAAGTGTTGATATATCCGCACGTTCAAAGAAATGAGCGCTAGGCTATGTTGTGCATCCCACGAACAACCGGAACATTGTTCGGCCTTTTCTGTCAAGTCGAGAAAAAAGGACGCAAAAAGCTCCTTCCTGTTTCACTTTAAAAGTGAAGATTCCAAGTTTTGCTTTTGCAAAATCTAAACAGGTTTCAAAAGTAGCCATAATTGTTTACATACAGTAATATGATAATACATTTAATTAAAGCGATTATTTCTTGAATAAAGGTTTTCTGCCACTAAAGCGGTATGTTCTTGTACCATACAAAAACACACCACAAAACATTTCATATAAATGTATATTTTATTTCTGTTACACTTGTCTGACAGAGGCGATTCACATTTTATTTCTGTTACATTTGTCTGACAGAGGCGATTCACATTTTATTTCTGTTACATTTGTCTGACAGAGGCGATTCACATTTTCACCAAATGAAAAGTAATATGAAAATCGTTGTGTTCTGAAGTTTTCTTCTTCTGGACTTGACGGAATATATATATATATATATATATATATATATATATATATATATATATATATGTATGTATATATAAAGCACAAACAAACAATAACACCTAACCTTACGTTTACCCCTAGGATCTTAACGATACATGTGATAATCAATTAATTAATATATAAAGCACTAAATAATCACAACTAGGTACTGAATGACACAGCGACTGTGTGAGATTGCATCAGTGTGTATAAGTAGCGCTTTAGGAGCATAACAAAACTTCCTTTCCAGGGAAGTCGTTGTGGCCGAGTGGACTTACGCACTGGTTTGACAATCTTGCTAGGCGGTGGGGTGCCGTACGTCGCTGGTTCGACCCCTGGCTGGGACGAAAATTTTCAGTAGCTAGTTGTGATTATTTAGTGCTTTATATATATATATATATACTTTTTCTGTTTTCCGCCACACTCAACAATTTTTCAGTTATCTGGTGGTGCCCAGTTATTACTGGTTGAAGAGAGAACCCAGGTAGAATGTACCTGGGAAGAAACCACCGGCCTTCCGAATATATATATATATATATATATATATATATATATATATACGTACCTTATATTGGTTGGGATCAAAAGTTACACAAAGCTCGAAAGGTTGCCCAGGGTGAAAGGGCATGTTCCCGCCATGTCTTTCCTCATGCCCCCAGCTTCCATGTTGATTATGGTTTAGGACGACACAGCCTTGATTTGGACGGGGATTGAAATGAAGACCGATTTCTTCTCCACATTTCAGGTTAACGAAAAATCTGTAGATAGATATTGATAAAATTCTAGGCCTAGGCACTCTGCTAAAAGCAAATTGAGTCATTTACTGTTAAGTCTTTATATTCGCATTTCTCAGTAACATTTAAATTTTGTCAGAAATAAACCCTTTGTACTTTATTTCGCTTATTTACTAATATATATATATATACGCAAGCTGAAGGTAATGTATAAACTTAACCAGTTGGGAGGAATTAGAGAATTTTGTAAAGGGGGATGTTCCAACGCAGAAATGTTTAAGTATTGTTTTTCAGACCCCAGGAGAGTGTATATAAGAACAACTTTAATTAAGAGAAAAACGATACATTGTTTTAATTAATATGTTTCCAAGAAGGAGTTAACAAGGGGTGAAACTCAGGAAAGTTCCTTTATACTAACACATTCTATATCGCTATACACCCAGCCAGTGGACGGGGGGGGGGGGGGGGGGGGGGGGGGGGGGGGGGGGGGGGGGGGGGGGGAGAACAAAAGATACTCAGGACAAAGTCTAATTCAGAATTAGGTGTAACAATATCTAAAGCCACTTTACGCCGGTATACTTCTGGATGCGCGTTTCAAAAATGAATTTTTACATTCTACTTTCATTTCTGTGGGAATTCCCAGTCGTTAAAATAATCGCATATAATACTATATTTATCAAGATTCATATGCATATTGTTCACTTTCGCGAGGAAAGGGTTATCATTTTGAATTGGTGAAGGCAGAAACATTGGAAATGTAAATAATATAAATGTAAAATCAAAACCAATTGTGTAAATTACTTAATTATCGATTAAATGATATTTTACCGGATTGATTTATTAATACTATTATTTGATCGAAGCATTTAAAAAGAGAGTCTAGTGATGGAATCATAGAACGAATTGTTGGTGTTGTTTTCAGGCACGTACAATGGGAGAGAATAGAGGGTAGTAGTATGTAAGCTTGAAGTTATGAATATTGACCCCATCTATTGAAGGACGAGCGCTTAAATCCCCCCTCCCTCCCACCCCCACACACATACACGATTTTTAATAAATCAATGCCTGAGCAATTCTTAAAGGTAGATTTAGATTACCCCCTCCCCCCTGATTTAGGATTTTGAAATAAGGAGGCCTGGTGGGTGAAGAAGACAGATATGTTCTACCCCGGCTGCTCCCCCCTCCCTCAATACTATATGCCTGGGCTTGGTCACTATATAATGGGAATATATTTCACTCTATGAAACCGCGCATCTATAAATAAAATGTTCTTAATTCAAATAAAGACGGAAAATTAAAGGTGAAAGAAGCTTAATTTTTACTAGACCGAAGGTCACTCTCCAACGTCATATAGAAAGGTATTCAAACCATAGATCAGCAATTAGACCGTTTTAATATCTACATAATGCACCACTTAATAATTACGAAAACAATTTCAAAGCCTAGTCTAACATGCTACACTGTCCTTGCTCGAATATCCCACTAATTAATTATCATCTTCTAATTAATGGTTATCTTTGTAATACCGATTTCATGTCAGTTAGCGCACTTTCCGTGTGTTTTAAACAGCCCCTATTATGTAGGGAGTTATGAGAGTCTTGATGTGTACGAAGAGAATGAATAATTATTAAGGTTATACCCATCGTCACCGGTAAGCATGCCTTTAATGATGCAGGATCTGCCCGGATGGGCCCCTCCGGGAATCGGTGCCTGGTAAGGCGTAGGCTGCAATGCATAAAATCAATAAACCTCAATTTGTATTTTATCATTAATGAAACTGAATTCAAACCTGTATGTAAACAAATTTATCCATAAATTGATCGTTCACTTTTGTCATTTTATCAACTTCCCATATTTATGTAGCAACATTCCATTAAATATCACCTGCATATGGTGTTTACGTCTCTCAATTGTTTTGAAACGCGAGAGCATGTTCTACGTATGATCAATATTCAAACCGAGCCAGGCTACTGACAAATAAGTTGATGTTACAGGGGTTTCAACGGTATTTTTAAAAGTATGCATTTCGCAAACTCTATGGTCGTTAGAATGATTTAATTTGTAAATACATGTACAAGCTGACATTGGGTCGAATGCTGCACGGACGCGTTTCATACCAATCATTAGGCTGTTCTTTACATACTGATTTGCACTACGGATTACTCCGTTTACCTTAGCAAGATATAGGAACCATGCCGGGTGGACCGGTCAGCATGGGATACTCACTCAACCTAGGCACTTTGGATTTCTCAAAAAAAAAATCTCAAAGTTTTCTTCTATTTGAGCAGTTGCAATTTGAGCAAAATCTCAGACTTAAGTCCAAGTTTCGACTTAAGTTTCTTTCGAGAAACCCAGGCCTGATCCCATCTCAGATACACCCAAGAATCCATGTTTGCCCTACTCTTACTTTTGTATTCTTTATAGGAGTTATGAGGTTGATCAATGTTCATTATCGTCACTTGTTCATTATGCCTTTACACGTGAAGTGTACCTTTACACGTAAATTGTATATATCGTTAGTATTGAAAATTACCATAAACTTATACTTATTCCATGATTTGAGTAAGGATTTTGCTGTTACATCTTACCGGATTAAAAACTGGTCCGACTGATGGAGGTCCAAAGTTTCCCATGTTTCCCATCGGAGGCGGAGCGTAGCCGCCCGGGGGAGGGCCGACTGGTCCCGTTCCTGGGGGAGGTCCATACCCACCATATCCCCCCGGGGGAGGTGCATATCCACCGCCAGGAGGTGCTCCATATCCACTAGAGGGAGCTCCATAACCGCCAGGGGGAGCTCCGTATCCTCCCGGGTAGCCACCAGGTTGCGGTGGGTAAGCACCCCCAGAGGGAGGCGGGTACCCGCCCCCATAACCTCCCTGAGCCGGAGGGTATCCACCTCCTTTTTCTGGAGGAGCGTGACTTCCTGTCGGCTACAAAATTAAGACCAGGTGGACAATTGCATATGCCGTGTAGACATATTGCGACATATTCGTTAACTCTGAAATAAGTACTTAAAATTGTGTAGAGAGTTTACTTGTGAAATATGTGCAAACCAACTCACTTTTGTGCACTAAATTGCAATATACAAAGCGGATCGTGAAAGCCATGTGTGGTACTTAATATCGATATAAGCTGAAATTTTTCCATGCTCAATGGCCCATTACAAGCATGTCCGCGCGACACACAATCCAAAATACCATATAGGACACAAACCCAATAATGTACGATCAAAGTAGTCATAGGCAAACTATCGGAAATCTCTGTATGGGTAATACGACACCGAAAATATATACTGCAAAATTACAAGAACAAAACCTAAATTATCTGTTTAGTACTTACATACATTGACGTTTCAGCTCTATACCTGGTCGACGCCTATAAATAGCCCGTTACGAACAACATAATCTGCATTGAAAATTCACAAGACAAACTTGCCATTTAAATACTATTTCTAAATACCCATTTAATTCTTGTGAAATTGCGAACAGTCTTTTAAAAAAAAATCTATTCCTTGTTTGGATTGTAGTGAAGTCGTCACAAGTCTGGACAATTTAAACCGTCATTGGTCGATATGATACGGTTGAAAAAACCCACGGAGACTTCGACTTCATTAAATAGAAAATTGCATTAACTTTACACATACAAGTCTTATTGCAAAATATTTCACCAATTGCTGTGAATGATATAAGCATAGGGTAATTTTCGCATAATCTGCGAAAAAGCTGCATATGCAATCATATACCCCGTGCTTCTCTGATATAATAATTTGGACATGTACATGTAACATGCATGTATTTACACGTGTATATTTTGTAATATCAAGCGCCCTTGCTTACTCAAGCCTGCAAAATACCATGCGTGCAGTGACAAGCCATCGGTGAACGGAAATGGACACGTCTTTTTCTTCCTCTTTCACTTCATCAATAGGCCCCAACCTGTACACTCAACATACGGGTAGTTTGCTGCTCTGAATCACACTGGAGATTTTCTACCACTGATAAGCATGCACATAACAAAGGATTAAAATAATCAATATTTATTGGCGCGTATGTAAAGGGTCGGCAATCGATAGTCGAGTTAAAAACAGGAACTTACAATGTAGACACATTTACTATATGGGAAGTGCATTTATTCAACAAATACATGTATGTCCAGAAATAAGTTCTGCCCGCATCAGCAATGCGTACAATTACACAAATCGTAGGGATATCTGAACTATATATATGGACAGTACGTCATAAATTAAATGTTAACAATTCAGAGTGAAAATTAATGCAGGTCACATTTTCTTCTGCATTAGTGTACATGCCAGTACCTCACACTATATAATCATAATCGACAGAGCATGCGCTGTCAGAAATACGACCAAGCGATGCATTTCAAGTTCAGTGGTTGACATAAGAATGACATTTCCTGACTATGTCAAACAAACAATTCTTCTATCTACAAATATTTAGATGGTTATTGAGAGCGAGATTTAAATCATGTTGCATGCAATAGGAACTTAAACTTGACACACATTTACAAAAGAGACGTTTACAAAATCTTACACGGCAGTTCGGGAAACTGTATAGGGATTCATTTAAACATAGGAACATTGAGAGTGTCGCTTGGGACTCTTGATGATGAGGTTTCCAAGATAGCAGGTGTATATATTACTTGAATGGCGCACTATTTGCCTTTCCACCTTAGCTTTGTAATCGTAACCTCTATTGATACATGTAGCACTTCTCGATTCGGTTTTTACAGGCGTTATCACGGTGCTTCTGGACAGCATTTCGGCACGTTTCCTAACTTTCTCAAGTCTGTCTTTTAATTCTTTGTCCCTTTTGCGCATCTTTTCCGTCTTCCGGTTCATCACCTCCAAGCACCGCTGCCAGAATTGGAGTTGCAGGGAACCACGCCTGGATATCCACGATAGCTGTGGAAGTGATATTCCGTAATTCAAGTTGTTGATTTCGAACTCGGAATTTCCCGGAAGCTGAGGGGCCGATGTAACATGCTGGAGATCTTTTGCAGAGGAATTAGTCCACAACAAACATCCGTCATCTTCCTCTAAGGTACCATTTACTCCTTTAAGCGTGTTGTGGTTGATATTTGCGTCCTCCTCCAGAGCATCCCCTTTAGTCGTAGATTTCAGTTCGGGTTTTTTCGGGGTGTTGTGTCGGATTTCATCATTAAATAAACCTTGACGTATTATCATTCGTCGAGTCCGAAATTCTTTCGTCGTAGTGCAGAGAACTTTATTTTGTTTTTCTTCCGTTGATACTCTGAGACTAAAACTCTCATCAGAGGGCTCATTATCCTTGGTTGTACAGTGAACAGTTTCTGTGCGAAGTTTTAAGTCGTATTTCACTTTGTCATTGCAAGAGTTCTCTATAGCGGCAATTTGCACGAACCGCCGTCTCTCTGGCAAAATGTCGTCGCGTCGTAAGGAAAATCGGCTCGCAAATTCTTTTGGTGTGCTGTGTTGAAAATTGCTTGCATTTTGGAAAGCTATATAGTTTAGGTCGCGAGATTGTTGAGGCACGAGCTCTGCCTCTTCATCCATAAAACATCCATTAAGATCCATGGCGTTTACATTCATTGCAAGTATTTTTTTTTTCTTAGAAAAGTAACGTACCTCTTCGCGTCCCCAGCAATATAAACTGAATTTTCTGAAAGAAGATCGAACATTTTATACTGTTTTATACCTTGACACTTGATCGTGATTATCGGTCAATTAGACAGATGGAATGACCAGCGACGCCTGAGTGGTGGTCACTCACGCGCAGATGTCATCATCATCTTCTGACGTAATCTCTTCCTTGAACAGTAATTATGTTTCATTCGTAATCAACATCAAAGTTTGTTTTTGTAAAAATCTAAGTCTGTATGATATTGAAAAAAAAATCTATAAATCGTCAGTATTTGTTTCGCGTTTACTTAATGACTTATCATTTAATTTTCATTTTATTTATTCATATCACAAACCAACATTTTGTGTTTTAACAAGTTTTAAATTTTCCGTGTATTCATTAATGTAATGTTCAAAAATGAAATTATGTACGTACTGCAAATGAATGTAGATGTACCTACTTTTTGCATACAATCACACGATGATGAACTATACCAAAAACCTATTGTACTGCCCCACCCCAATTCATAATTACAAAATGTATTTAATTCTTTTGTATATATATATTTTTAAATTTCACTAGATGAAACGCCGCACAAGAGCGGGAAATCACCATTAGATACCTGCAATATCGCAGACAGGAAGGACTTATTAAATGCGTGTTTCCATTGTTGCGCACATAAATTGAATGAACGATATCTTAAAGTCAGATGAAATGAAGAACGATGTTTGAATGATTGCGTGCATTAGTTATGTTATATTTATTGATATCATATAGTCAATGAAACTTGATTATTTGGAAGTCACTTGGAGCTCCAAATTAAATGTTCCTTATATAAACATAAATGATCGTATCTATTGTAATTTCTCATGTACATCATTATGCGAACTTTACCTTGTATAGGAGAAGGCTTATATAGGCGTTGCCTGCTGCCTAATCCTTATTATAATAATGAAATATTGTTTAAAAACCCATAAATGACCTCTCTCCGTATTGAAAATTAGATGTAGATTTTACGAATACTATTGCAATCCTTCATGCCGAATGGTTGACGAAAGACAACATCAACGGTCGTTCATAGTTTCAAAATTTAAAACTCAGTATTTGATTACGATAGTTTTTGTCAAATGTGACAATTTAAAGAGGTTTGAACCTGAGATTTGGAGTAATGTCAATTTTTTGGGAAGTGTATTTTTTATTTCTACATTGAAGGAGAATTGGGAAATTAAAAGAGAAAAACAGGGGTCGCAATGCTTGTTATTGAGCTACATGGCCTTTTTGCACTTGAAGATTTATTCAATTAAATTTGATTTGTTTGTTGGTGTCAACACATCATATGCAACACAAATCAATCATTACATAAAATAGATACATAATCATGTCTTCTAACAATACAGATAAAAAATTAATACAGTAATAAATGCGTAATATGGGATCAGTATTGAACCAGTCAATACTTAGTTGTAGCATCTTGTACATCGTCGTATACCCACGGCTGATCTCGTCTTCTACTCATCACAAGACGAGATCAGCCGTGGGTATCCGACGATGAATCTTGTGCAGTTGTGATCAAAAGCTCAGGAGCTAGCTTCCATAAGGGCAAATTATGAATACATGGTGTTTCCTCTCGTCAAACGTAATAATCGAAAACATAATGCACTATATGAATGACAAACAGAAAAACTGCCATATTGTAAACAGGGACCTGATTTCTTGGACATTGTCAAGTAGTGTACAACCTAATTTCGGTAAAATTATTTATCTTAAGTTCGATATCTGACATATTGGACAGTTTTCGACTTATTACTTACTTTCAAGATCTGTATAATGACAAAAAATGATCAACCAAAATAAAAACTTTTTTGTGTTTATCCACGTGTTAGTACATCGAAAATATCAGATGAATATGGTAATTAAAATATCAGATGAATATGGTAATTAAAATTTTATCGATGTGCTAGATCGTTGGTTTCGGGAGGGGGTGGCTTTCGTTGAATATGAATATAAACCTTCATAAAATAATAAATATGGGCCTAGTCAAAACTATTATAAGTATAACTAACCCTTAACAATCTTATGCTGATCATGTTGTAAACCAATCGCAACTTCTCGGCTTACAACAAAGGTCCGATAATGTGCGATTGGTTGTATGATGTTGCCACGTTCTGGACGTTTCGTTCTCAAAATTTCCATAAGGCTGATTCAACACTAAAATCATGGAATGAAGAAACGAACAAGCATTTTATTTATTCCACAATTATCAAAACTTATTTCCTCTGCAAGATCACAATCAAGTATCGGTAAACAACGGATTTACTTAATATCGTATTATCTTAAGTTGTCATTAAAAAAAACAACCAAGAGGCCCACAGGCCTTATCGGTCACCTGGACCCAGTTGCACGACGGTTAGTTAACTTTAACAGACAGTTAACTTCCCATTAACTCTTACATTTATATCTATATAGCATTAACTAGATGTTTTATAACTGTCAGTTAAACTTAACCCATCTTCGTGCAACTGGGCCCTGAGTACTAGTGAAAAAGTATCACTACTCCCAAGGGCTATGAAATCTAAAAATTCCTGCCCTGAATATCTAATTAAGCTATTAAATTCTAATGTTCAGCAACAGTGCGTATAAAACAAGATGTATAAAACTTCAATGCCCTCAAAAGTGCATACACTGATGAAAGGCTTTTTAAAAAATAATATGATAGGTGTATTAACATTAAAAGATGACTAATTTGGACCCATCCTACAGTCAAAACCCTGGATTGTAAAATTCACCATTTTTAGTACATCCTTTTCTGCTATTCCTAAGTATGCATTTAGATTCTATACAGCATTAGCAAACGTACACATAAATACTATATACTAAGTTTGGCCCCACCCTGGGGCAAGAACCCCTACCCCTGGGATCATCAAATTTACAATTTTAGTAAAGGACTACCTGCTCTTTCCAAATATTCATTTAGTTTCAATTTAGTATCAATAACACTAATAATGATGTTATTTAAGTGTTATACACATAAACATTATACATTAAGTTTGGCCCCGTCCTGGATTCAGAACCCCTACCCCGGGATCATGAAATTTACAATTTTGGTAGAGGCCTTCCTGCTCTACATCACTATGCATTTAGATTTTCTTAAACGTGCGGTTGTAGAGAATAAGATTTTGGAAAATTGGTAAATTCTTAAATTTACAGTTTATGCTCCCCTTGTCCCAAAGATGCTTCATATCAAATTTGAAAACAATTGGAATAGTAGTAGAAAAAGTTAAAAATTTCTATTGTTCACACATTTAATAACTGACCATTTTGGCCCCACCCCGATACCAAAACCCCTACCCCGGGGATCATAAAATTTACAATTTTGGTAAAGGACTATCTGGTCTTTTTAAATATCCATTTAGTTTCAATTCAGTATCAATAGCACAAAAGAAGATGTTATTCAAGTGTTTTACACATAAACACTATATACAAAGTTTGGCTCTGCCCTGGGGTCAGAACATCTACCCAGAGGTTCGTGAAATTTACAGTTTTGCTATAAGCTTTGTTGCTCATCATTACTATATACTCACTTTCTCTGCTACTATATACTCACTTTCTCTGCTAGATGCCCAGCAGTAAAGATGATTTTTTTAAAAATACATCAATTTTACAGTTTTTACCCCGCAATTAAGGCCCCTTGGGGGGGGGGGGGGGGGGCTGTCATGAAATTTACAAAGTTTGGTCTCCTTCACCTACAGATGCTACATACCGAATTTGATCAAGATTGGCCCAGTACTTTCTGAGAAGTTCTTAACGGGCGACGCACAACAGACGATAATAGCAATAGGTCACCCCAAGTCACACATAGGTCACCTGAGTTACTCAGGTGACCTAAAAACTGGCTTAGATCTGCCATTTTACGCTCACTTTTGCTGTTTCAGGGTAGTTTATCGAAAACTAAAGTAGCTATATAGGTTTTAATTAATTTTACGATATTTACTAATCAAGTAAGATTCTATTATAGCTTAAGGACTTCAACTAACATATGGAATAATATTAAAGGTGCAAGCAGTAACTCTGGAGCAAACGGTTCGGAGTTCATTGGCAAAAATTGTTAATTTATAAGTATAGACTTCCAATTATTTTGCCATTTGTTGTTATAACTGACCTATGACCAATGGAGTATTGTGCCTGCTGCCCCTAGTATTTACTATGTTATATATAAATGAATGAAATACTGTTAACGTCCGATACAAAAAACTTCATAAATTTTAATAAAAATTCAACTTGTAAAAATACAATGAATCATTTGTTAATCTTTTTTAACAAAGCTTTCTTTTTTCACTTTTTTTTTTAAAATTGCATATGACATAAGACATAAAGTTGCTAAAGTGAGAAACATACATTCTGCAGACGAGATACTGTACATGTGGTCCATGCATGTACAATGTATGAAATGACCACAGCTTCAATCACACTTCAAAGCATAAAATCTTGTATTGAAATGTACAAACAATTAATTAAACGCATCATTCTCTCCAACAACCCTTCCCTTTTTTTATTTATCAGAAGGCGCCCTTTTTTAAAAACTATTTTCTCGACAAAGTCTTTACACCTCTTTGTTTTTCTGTCTACATCGATATGTGCACACAACACTATGCACTTCTGCGTCATTTAATGACATCTTCTGGCACTTCGTGCAGGTCCTCCAGGGTCACGCCTTTAGCGGCCAGTTCCTCCAACACTCGGTCTAAAAAGGTGGGATCTGGATAGCCAAAACTGTAAAGAGGAAATGGTATGTAATACATGTATTTCAAATTCTGAAATGTGTATCAACCTCTCTTATTTTTGTTTTTTGTTAAAAGTAGGTCAAACTTCCAGGTCAGGGTGAAAAGATCACACACCATCGCATCACATGAAAGGTCTTTTTGTAAAAAAAAAAAAAAAATGTATACATACAAGATATGAAAGCCCTAGCTTAAATAGTACAAGAGATTTTTTAAACATTTTCCCCATATATCAGCATAAACATTTTGATTCCCCATTGTGGCCACACCCTACCCTTGGTGACCATGAATTGCACAAACTTGGATCTACTCTTATGTCAGAAAGCTTTGATGTATATTTGAACTTTTCTGGCCCAGTGGTTTTTGAGAAGAAGATTTTGAAAGATTTCCCTTATATCACATGTAAAACTTTGATCCCCTACTGTGGACCCACCCTACCCCGGGGGATATGATTTGATTTGAACAAACTTGAATCTGCACTATGTCAGGAAGCTTTCACATAAGTTTGAACTTTTCTGGTGAAGTGGTTCTTGAGAACAAGATTTTTAAATATTTCCCCTATATACATATATGTGTACTCGCACATAAAGATCTGATCCTCTATTGTAGCCCCACCCAATCCCCGGGGGTGGGGGGGGGGGTGTCATGATTTGAGCAAACTTGAATCTGCTTTATATCAGAAAGTTTTCATGTAAGTTTCAACTTTTCTGGCCCAGTGGTTCTGGAGAAGAAGATTTTTAAGGATTTCCCCTATATACTCGAATGTATAAAACTTTGGTCCCCTATTGTGGCCCCATCTTTCCCCTGGGAACCATGATTTGAACAAACTTGAATTTGCGATATGTCAGGAAGCTTTTATGTAAATCTGAACTTTTATGGTCAATTGGTTCTTGAGATGAATATTTATAAATGAACCCCACCCTATTTTTTGCATTTTCATGGTTAGCTCTCCTTTGAGATGTGTACCAATTTTGACTGAAATTGGTCCAGTGGAAGATAAAAATGACAGACAGACAGATTCTTTACCTAAATCATTAATTACTATAAAAGTTTTTGCTTTTGGTGACAAAATACAAGCTATCTACACAGCATACGATCAATGCAGAAATCGATTAGTAGAAATTCTTTCTGAAGAACAGCTTAAAGGGACTGGTTAACATCTTTTCTGGGGTTTTTTTGGAAGAAAAATATATTTTTCATTTTCGATGGTAAACATAAAAAATAATACTGGTACTCATTTAATGTTGACCGCCAAATTTTGAACTTCTGAATGCAACAATAAAAGCAATATTTTAGCCTTAAGGAGGTATGCTACACCAGAGATATTTGATATGGATGAAAAGTGGAGGATAGGTACAACAATATTTTGAAATTGAAAACTTTCAGATTTACTTTATTTAGTCAAAAAATGCAATTTTATTAGAAAACCATCTGGAAAAAAAATTGAAAACCCTTGCTGGACTCGAACACACGATCTACAGTTCAGCAGTCGACATGCTAACCTACTGAGCTACTCAGTTGGGCAATGATTTTTGAAATGAATAGACAAATATTGCTGATATTTATATTTTCATCCATGTTTTAAAACATTACGACAATGTAGAGTACATCCTTAAATCTGTGTTATGTAAACAAAGACTCAAATCTTTTTATGTTTACACACAAACTAGTAAAATGTTAATTTTATTATTTAAAGCACCTTAATTTTGCACAGTTACCAATTTAACTTTTAGATGACACATTTTAGCAAATGAATACTTGAAATATGATAGATATAATAAACTTAGATCAATATCCATTTCTTTTTGAAAATTTTGTAAACATTAGTCACACTGCAATGTTTGTTTACAAAACAAATAACAAACTCTCTAATGTTCTACCTTAATGTTTTTGTGAAATCTTTTTCAAAAACACATTAGACATTAGATTTTGATCATTAAATGTGAAAAACAAAATTTGGGGGAACTCATGAATCAGTCCCTTTAAACTTTGAATTATGTAAACATATACAACTCAATAGATTTATTCATTGTTTTTAAATAGATTAACTCTATTGATAAATGATTTGTTTGAATACTTTATTAGATTATTTTTTCCTCCTTCCTCATAGGCTTTGAATTTTAGACCTGATGTTAAACAACAACTTAATATATAAGTAAAAGATTTTTGTTCATCATATGAAATGCTGGTCTACTTACTTTTCCGGACCACCTGTCGGGGACGTTTTATGATGAACATCATTCCATGTTACACAGTTATCTACCCCTGTTGTTCGTGATCGCCCGACAGTGAACACTAACTTCCTGTTGAATGCCACCCTTAGCAGCCTCGCTACGACCCGACCTTTATCATTGTCTGGAAGATAGCCAGTACGACTGGTACCATAGTAACGCTGTCCTGGGTTTGGGTGTTCTGGCTATAACAAAAACGGAAATAAATCATTCAGATTAATCACATGAAAAAGTAACTAGTAAGTTATTCCTTATCATTTGTATTCCTATAGATGACAATATAAACAGTCATCTCCTGTAAATAAATATATATATATATATATCATAAGATACACCAAATTACCTATATAGCTACATCTTCATGAGCATGTTGAGAATGGGTACTAATAAAGTTTTATTCAGAAATTTGATACGTTTTGGGCAGCCAATTGAAAATGGCAGTGATTTTCAAAATTTCAAGTTTGCCATTTTATTCACCATCCTTAATTACCATATTACTTCCCACATTTTTATCAAATATTGGTTTACGCATTTTGGAGGTCAATTTGTAAATAGTGGGCAAGCCATTTTGAAAATTTCAAGTTAATGTTTTATTCACCATCCTCAATTACCTTTACATACCAAATTTCATTTACACATACCTGACATTGTAAAAGTTTGAGGCATTAAAAATTGTGTTTTACAATTTTTCTATAGACTTTTTTAGTAAAAATATGAAACCCCACCCCCTTTTGCAGTGTTTTTCACACAAATTTCAAAAGCTACCTTTGGCCTATCAATTTGGGAAAAATCATAAACAGTTTTGGATATTGTTCTTCCATGTTTGAAAAATATACATACATGTATATAAGTATTGATTTTTGATTCTCCAATTTGTACGTTTTGCAAGAGGGATTTTGAAACTATTGATCACATATTTGTAGAATGTCCATGTGTGAAAGAGATCTGGTATGGAATTGAAGAATGGCTTTACAAAAAACTGGACAGGCATATTAGTTTTGATAGACAAGCAATTCTTTTTGGAAAATTTGCTGATAAGAATATACACAAGGTGGAAAATTTGATGATTCTTATGACAAAGCAATACATTTATATCAGTAAATTCTCAAGTATAAGTAAATTAAGTATAGATATATCCAAAAAAATTTATCATTGATAGAATTAAAGTTGAAAAACTTTTGTTGTTGAAAAACTGTGGGTATAGGGAGATTGAGAGATACTGGCAAAATATTTACGATAAATTACGACTATATTAGTGAATCAAAAAGTCTTTAAAACCTAAGATTGTGTATTATATGCCCTGCCCTACTTTATGTGCTCTTTCTTTCTTTCTTCCTTCCTCTCTCTTTATATTTACGAAAATGTCTTTTCCATATGAATATGATGGTATTATTGTGTGGAGTTAAATTACATGTACATGTATATAATGTGAAAGTGAAATAAAAAACAATAAATTAAAAAAAGTATTGATTTTTGTAACTATAGCTTTGTTTTTCAATCTTTTCAAATAATGCTTTGAATTTATTATGCAACAGTGCACACAGCATGCACACAATAAAATGGACATTGTACAAAGTTCTAAAACCACCTGATTAAATGAAAAAAACATCCTGCTACTATTCAACATTTTCCTTATCATAAAGTTGAAATAAAGCTCTAATCATTTAATCTTCCTGGGGAATTTTGATACCATTTTGAGAGTTTATAAGAATTTTTGTGAGGGGAAACTGTCTCAAAAAAGTAGTTCTCATGTATGAAAAACACTGTTAACCAGTCAACAGGGGATGCTTACTCCTCCTAGACACCTGATCCCACCTCTGGTGTGTCCAGGGGTACATGTTTGCCTGGCTCTATTTTGTATTTCTTGTGAGAGTTGTGAGATTGATCACTGTTTGTTATCTTCACCTTTCACCATTTTGATACCCCAAAAATATGCTTTTCCTCCCACATATTACAAAACTTAAATGCTTACTAGGATCATCGACAAACATACATGTAGGCCTACCACACCATTAAATATTGCGAACTTATACGACACTGTTTCCAAGATCCACTCCAGACAAGTTTAGAAAACAATGTCTCCAAACTTCGTTTGGGAGACTTAATAATAATGCAAATGTATATCTTATTGAAATATGAATTCATGAGGAAAAGGGGGTATCAATGAAACCTAAGAAAACACAGCCCCCACAAAATATCAAAGTGATTCCACAGTATTCAATATCAGATTTACAGAAAATTATTGTTATTATTTTATTCATTTATAAAGCGTAAAATTACATATAGTTTCTATGTGCTGTACAATGTTTGTGCTAATAATCAATGATAATATACTAATAAAAGACCTGCAAGAGCTACATGTATAAAGGAAATGATAAAACAATAGAAAGACTTAGTGTGGAGAAAGAGGAAGAAACAAATCTGAAAACAATTCTAAAAGCAACCACAGTGCACCATGAAGACAGATGCTTTCTTACCCCCTGTGTCCCATCAGAAAGATAGATGCTTTCTTACCCCTGTGTCCCATAAGAAAGATAGATGCTTTTTTGCCCCCTGTGTCCCATCAGAAAGGTAGATGCTTTCTTACCCCCTGCGTCCCATCAGAAAGATAGAAGTTTTCTTACCCCCTGCGTCCCATCAGAAAGACAGATGCTTTCTTACCCCTGTGTCCCATCAGAAAGATAGATGCTTTCTTACCCCCTGTGTCCCATCAGAAAGAGAGATGCTTTCTTACCCCCTGCGTCCCATCAGAAAGATAGATGCTTTCTTACCCCCTGCGTCTCATCAGAAAGATAGAATGATGCTTTCTTACCCCCTGTGTCCCGTCAGAGAATGAGTAGTATACACGAATGATGCCTTTCTCTGCAAACCCAGGCAGCTGCTGTCTCCTGTCTCGGTTTATCTCCATGTAACCATCAGGCTGTGTCCCCATAATCTTTCCATATGCAGTAAAACATATGGGACATTGTGGTTTGTACTTGAAATGGCTGTCAATGCAGTCTCTACAAAACTCATGTGAACATTTTTCCAAGGTCTTCTTGTTTTGTACAAAGTCCATGCATATAACACACTCACTAATTGCATCCACTTCCATTGGTTCTTCTTGTTGAAGGGATTGTGTCACACCTTGCTCTCTTTGCTGATGTTCTGTCGTGCCTTGGCCTTTTAACATGCTACGGGCGATCTGCATTCAAGAAAGCTTCTATGATCAATATATAATTTGAAATATTGATTCATAAACATATTCTGTTCACGTTAAATTAAATCATCTATTTTCTACCCACACACCACCTCTACTCATTTCATTCCTCCCTAACACCACTTGTTACAAACAACTTTTTCAAAATGATGAAAACAAAAACTAAATTTAATTTTTTATCAGTAAAATGAATATAATTCACAGTATGGAGTGCGATTTAAATTCCCATGATTTCTCAATTAGTCAACACAAAACAGTGGCAAAAAATTGTAAAGAGTTACATAGCGAGGGTAAAATATCCTTGAAAATCTAAAAGACCACTTATTTGTTTACAATCTTATATTTGTACTTATCACAACTAAAGTTAACCAATTGATGTACATCAACTCTTGCATCCATTTTTTTCTGGCATCAAATGCAATTGTAACAGGAAGGGAGAAAATGCAACGGACCAGACCGGGATTCGAACCAGGGCCCCCTGAATCTCTAGTCAGGCGATCGAATCCGGCTGACCGCTACACAACATTCAACTTGTAAATTATAACTCATAGATAATAGATATATCATTATACAGTCCAAAATCATAACAATTTTAAAATTTTCATATACAGTACCCATAAAAGAACATTTTGAGCTCAAAGCTGATTTGCCAGAGGCGTGGTTTACATCGAATAAATTCTACTTTCGTTTTCGTTTGTTATCGCGCAGTGGAGTACTTCACGACTTACCGTAAAGAATTGTATGCGTTTAAAATTTTTTTTTTATTGTTATCTGGAGTCAAAGACACACACCGGAGTTTGATAAATGGAATATATACAAAAACAAATCATTGCTTCAATGTTGTGAAATGTACTACGTCACGCATTTACCTTTGACGTTCAGATTGTAAAATGTCTATTCTTTATCGATCCTTCTCTTCGTTACATTCTAAAGTATTATATTTCTAAAGCCTCATTTCCACTTATCGACTTGGCTGTAAACAATAGCAACATTTTCAAAATCCAACCAAAAAAGCGTTCAAACGAAATTGACGTAAATAATATTTATAATATTGTTTTTAATCTATGACAACACCGGAAGTCTTATATAGGCTGCTAAATAACAACTGCAGAAATGAACACTATTTATCCGGAAATAAATTACATTTTTACCCATCTTTTTTTTTTAATTCCCCATTTTTCCTTGTTCTTTCAATAAAAAAAACAACCCAGATGCTTTACATGAAAAAATTTAGGACATCACAATTTTTGTTACATACTAATACGTGATAACAAAGTATCTAATCTGCTTGTTGAAGCCTTTCTAAAAATACACCATTTAAACCAGGTATTACAGGTGACAATAGACGCATATTGGAGAAAGAGAGAGAGAGAACAAAACCCAAAGGAGCAAAACCTGCATGTTTTGAAGTGATAAATGGTGTAGCTGTATTTCTATTGACTGGCTTTGACATGAAATTCCTACTGTTGGCACACGCGCTCTCAAAATGTAAACAAATTCTTACTTAGAAAGAGGAAGTTAAAAAAGAAATACCTGTGCAGATATAGTATACCCATGAACGGTAAGTATCTAAACTTGAATGTTTTTCTTGCTTACTGAATACTGATTTCACGACTAGGAAATGAAGTAATCGTGGACTGAGATGGGTAACTTCATACGGATATGAGATATCGTATCGGGGGAAAAGATCATAATGTAAAAATTCGTTGTAAACTTATTGTTTACCTACAATGTACCGGTGTCATTCATCTATATTTGTGTCATTGATCGTGTGACTAATTGATTGCGCTTCTAACAGGTAGACATGTACAGTGGTGATGCCCATATTTAACATATATATTTTGAATACAACAATATCAATGGGAAGATAATTTCACTTGGGTACACATCATACCTGTATACATTCCACGGGTGAGTGGGAAAACTAAAACCTGTATATAGAATGGGATGACAATAAAACCCCGAGTCTGGTAGGACACGATTGATTTACATTGTACTTTCTTACTTTGAGACTGTATGTTATTTTTACACATTTAATGGGAGTCCCATAGATTACAAAGCTAACCTGTCGCCTTGCTTGACTCTCAGTGCCCTATATTTAGCCGTGCCGTATAGACATGCATCTCTTTTTAATTTTTGTTCGCTGACACAGATTTTGGAACAGTGTGTTATATTTTATTGAAAGTAGACATTAACGTCAAACTATATATCCCTGTGAGCTCGAAATAAAAGGCACTACAGAGTCGTCCACTTCTGCTTCATATTTAGACATTTTATTGAAAGTAGACATTAACGGCAAACTTACAACTCAAATTTATGACAAACGGGATGATTTCAGCTTCTCCATCGTCAACTTCCCATATCTATGTACATGTAGCAATATTCCATTATTGCCTTCATATGGTGTTTGTATCTCTCAACTAATTCGATAAGCAAGAGATTGTTCTCCGTATGATAAGTTTTTTAATCGAGGCAGGCCACTGACAAACAAGTTGATGGTGCAGGAGTTTCAACAGTCTCATTTTAAGTCAGCATTTCGCAAATTCTATGGTCGTTATAACAATCTAATTTGCCAATACAACCTATCATTGGGTCAAATGCTGTCTGACTTGTTTTATACCGATTGTTAGGCCGTCCTTGGCACACTGATTTTGACTACGGATAACTCTGTTTACCTTATCAAGATATAGGGCTCACGGGGGTGTGACCGGTCGACAGGGGATGCTTACTCCTCCTAGGCATCTGCTCCACCTCTGGTATATCCAGGGGTTCGTGATTGCCCAACTTTCTATTTTGACGACCCACCCTCTTTCAGAACAGAATTTCAAACTTCGTTTGCTCCTTTCTAATCATTGCATCTCCTATTATCTTTATGATCACTCTATGGACGTTTTAACTGGAAATGGACAGCAAAGTTAAGTTATACTCCTATCATTTCATTCACCTGGCTGATTTGATAACAAACCCCTTCTCCCAGTCATTGGATATATTTTCGTGTTTCCAAATGTGTTGACAAAGCTGATGATTTTGTAGATGTCAATGTCTGCCTTCAATATTTTAGCAGCGACAGAAATAGAACCCGGGGATTTGTCATCTATACGCTTTTGATTGTCGCCTTGATTTCTTTTGTTGTTATTCCCCGAATATTTTCCCCCATAGACTAGATATTTTGGGATATCTCCTTGGTTTATGATATTAAGAACCCCTTTGACATATTCTGCCCATCTCTTAAAGGGACATGGACACGGATGAGCTGAAAATTTTATGTTTCCATTCTTATTGTTTACAATGCTTAACTAATCTATCTATAATGGTCAAGCAAAATTTGAATATCAGTTTCTGTGTTACAAGTGAGATACATCACTCACAACTTTTTGTTATGTAAACAAAGCTCGTTGTTTTAATTGATCACGTGACAAGTCAAATATTTCCCTTTTGTTTCCTCATCTGAAGACAGAGTTCTCCAATTTTACCCCGACATTTGCAATGCTTAAGGACGTATTTGGATTTGTTATAGACTTTTGTCAAAAGACTTGTAAGTGTTTTGATATAGCTAATACCCATAGTTATCTCAAATATTTCCTATGAAACCATTTTAATTCATTTTTTCATATTCACAAATCTTAACCAGAAAATTCAACGGAAAAACATTGCCAAAAATTCACATTATTTCAAAATGTCTTTTTATTGGTGTATTTCTGTTTGATCAAATAATACCCCCAACCCCCAACCCCCCGTAACTGCACAATCTGCTCCTCTCATGAATCTTACATCTAATAATGTATCTACACGTACTGACGAGTTTTTCCATTCTCCATTTAATATTATTATGGTCATTCTGTTTTTGTGTCAACCACCCTTGTAGTTTTTCGTGAGACACCCCACCCCTTTAACCTCACACACAACATAAAGATATATATAAAACACTCGGTATTTAGTGAGAATATGATGAATGTATATGTAACCATAGAAACGTTATATGACACAATAATACTGATTAATGAGATTACGCGTAGTTTTGCGTTAAATAAATAAATAAAATTTATATAGCGCCTTATATAAAACAAATTACTCTAAGGCGCTTTACAAGGGTAGCGGTGAGGAATACAACAATATGAAAAAAACCACACAATTAAAGGAAATTAAATGACAGTATGACATAAAATCTTACATCTATAAAATTATCAAAATAAAACATTATTATTAAGATCGATAGTTAAAAGGTTTTTTTAACAGTACGCAAAGTATCTAAAAAGTACTCTAAAATGTTAAAAGCTAAAACACCATTGGCATAAATGTTCTCGGGAAAAATTACTAGATACACATAAAAACAAAATCACAGATCACAAGACGAAATAGGTGGGTCTAGCCTATAAATTTCTTTTAGAATTGCTAATGATATCAAGATGAAAATATGTTCAACTACATACTTGACAACGCAATGGATTCAAGGAGAAAGTTGTGACTGTAATTCGCCACCGTTGCTACATGTAACTTATCGGAGCGAAAACTGAAAATTAAATTTCAAAAAAAAAAAATTAAAACACAGTATTTGCAATGGAAAATACTGACAGAAATTCCATTACGTGTGAGTCTGAGACTATTTGGCCTTGGGTAAGTGGTTTTGTTTATCTATTCGGATGCAAGAAGTCACATTTGAGATACAGTTGTACATTTTGCCTAAAATGTATTAATCTAAACCACTTAAGATCACATGTAGCCTTAGCAACATGCTGGACCATTTTGAAAACTAGCATTGTCGCCAAATATGTCGCCCTGGATAAATAAAGGCCTTATCATTAATGTAGAGCAACAACGGTGCATCTGTACCAATGTTGACAGTCACTTCTTTACATTAAAAATCAACAGACATATTCCTTTTCATTAATTTGTAAACCGATCGGTTTAATGGAAATGATCTCTGACTGACCTATTACGTCATTTCTCTGATAACACACACTTTCGGCTTTCTTCCCTGTACGTTTTTAAAAGTCGGCAAAACATCGTTTCGGAGACCCAGATTGGTTGGGAATGGATATGCATTGCTTGTATGCTTACATTTTCTATGTTATAGAATAAGATGTTATATGTACGGATGTATACATATAGCTCAGCTTACGTAATTGTTACACTATCCTCACATTTCGATTTCTTTAAATTGATACTAAGGTAGCAAGCGGTAACCAGTTCTTCTGTTCACGATGTACATGTATGACATCAAACCTGGGGACCAGGGGAAGCTCGCTTAGTTCCCGCCATTAGTTAAAATGATGCCATATATACTTTGATAGTACAAATATTTTTGACATTTTCCGATCCGCTGCCAGGTCAAACATGGTACTTGACAACCGAGATGTGATTCCAGTATGCAATGGCCACTTATTTCATTGTACATATCAAATTTAGAAAGCTACAGGTATATATAGCTTTTTAGTGTTTATGTTTTGCAGATAATGAAGATACATGACCACGATGAGTGGGGAAACATTACATCGAAAAGAACTACTAGAGGAACCTCATAGACATATAGGTACATATAGGTACTCAGGCCAATAGAGTGTAGGATACGACAAGTATTTATCAAAAAGCCGTTTATTTCAACCCCCCCCCCTCTATGCAATGCATTGGAAGAGGGGGGGGGGGGCAATGATGAGCTAAAGAGAAAGTGGGATGTGTATATATTTGATATTCAACGAACACAATTAAATACTGTAAATTCTAAGGGTGTGTTTGCGAAGAGGAATTGAAGAATATTAAGTATATAACATGCTGTAGAAAATCAAGCTTCACGCGATACTTCTTTGTAATAAATATCAAATTTTGAAACCTATTGTTGGTTCGATACACAAAAGCATGTTATGCGTATGATCATTTTTGAAATCGAGACAGGCTACTGACAATATACATTTATTCCATGAAAGTGAAGAAGATCTAATTCACTTAAGAAACATCATATTTCCCGAGGGCATTCAATAAATCGTTTATTATATCGATACGAAGCAAGCTACATGTACAACATTGCAATTGAAATTCAAGATACATTATGTCATCAAAACTCAAAATAAACTAAATAAACTATTTACCTTGACAAAGAGTTTGAGGAAAATGTACGAGGCTCCCGAAGGGATGAAATACAATGAGAAAGTTTTATTCTCCCTTGCACGTGACTGTCTAGACCAATTAAATAACGCGTTGTATAGATTTATCCTATTGATGTATAATAAACAAGACAACAGGAAAGGTATTAAACTTGTACTAACAAGAGGTACTGTGAGCAATGCTCACTAAGAATACCCCCCCGCTTACCCCAATCTCCCAAAGGGTGTTGGTAATAGGTATAAACTACCTCTTTTCTGAGTGTAAAAAACAAATGGCATGACAAACCGAACCATATTGCTACTTCGATGTCAAGTCCGCGTGACCTTTGACCTTTTGACCCCAAAATCGATAGGGAACATCTTCATCCCATGGGTAGTCCATATGTATGATATGGTGACTGTAGGTGGAAAGGATAACACTTTAGAGCCCGGAAACCCTATTGCTACTTCGATGTCCAGTGCGCTTGACCTTTGACCTTTTGACCCCAAAATCGATAGGAAACATCTTCATCCCATGGGTAGTCCATATGTATGATAAGGTGACTGTGGGTGGAAAGGATAACACTTTAGAGCCCGGAAACCCTATTGCTACTTCGATGTCCAGTCCGCTTGACCTTTGACCTTTTGACCCCAAAATCGATAGGGAACATCTTCATCCCATGGGTAGTCCATATGTATGATATGGTGATTGTAGGTGGAAAGGATAACACTTTATAGCCCGGAAACCCTATTGCTACTTCGATGTCCAGTGCGCTTGACCTTTGACCTTTTGACCCCAAAATCGATAGGGAACATCTTCATCCCATGGGTAGTCCATATGTATGATATGGTGACGGTAGGTGAAAAGAATAATGCTTTAGAGCCCGGAAACCATTGCGTCTACAGACGGACGGACGGACGGACAGACAGACGGACAACCCGATTCCAGTATACCCCCCCCCAACTTGTTGCGGGGGGTATAATAAGCTGGTATTACAGGGTTTCAACAGTCTCGTATACGTGTCAAGTCAGCATTTAGCAAATCCTATGGTCGTAAGTGCAAATGCAAATGATATGTTTCATACTGATTTTAGACCGTTCTTTAACTATTGATTTTGACTACGGGTTACTCAGTTTATTTTTAGTTATCTAAATATAGACTCACAGCGAGTGTGATAGGGTCAACAGGGGGTACTTATTTCTCCTAGGTGCACGATCCCACGTCTGGTATGCCCAGGGGACCGTGTTTGCCCCACTCTTAACTCTTAATTTAGAATTTAAAAGATGCTTAACGCCAACTCTTTAATGTTAACCACAGACATATTGACAGCTAACCAATGTTATGTCCCTTGCTACCACCTTGCAGTGAAAATCCCTCTTTTACATTTTACACTATCAATTACATGTAGCTGAATTACTGTTGAAAGGACGAGTGAATTGAACCTCTCGGACTATGATGGATGGGTTGCCCCATTGCGGAGCAACACGACAATAAAAAATCATTCATCCAAAAATGGAAGTAACTGAAAAAGAAGACTAAAAATTCGTTTTTCTCGCTGTAAAATTGTTGTCATAGGACATACATGTGACTTCGGTAACTTTTGATTGCATTTGTGACGCATTTTCTTCAACTACACACCCTTACAAAATTTACGGAATAAAAACAAAAAATGGCATATGAATACATAATTTGAACTGAAACATCAACATTTTACATGCTCTTTATATCCCTATAGGAGCCCAAGATCTTCTGAAACAGACAGCTAGTGTATCTCATAGTGGCTTTTTACGCAAGCGCGGGAAATTGGAGAGATTCGTTGGATCAAACGGATTATTCAAAGCATTATTTTCAGAGCTTTCTAAATGTAAGTCAATGTTTCAATATATTTATCGCCTGATTTATCATTTTCTATTTATAGATGTTTGATGTTTTTACTGAACGGTTTTCGTAGGGCGTCAACGTTTCGTTATCATTGGACGAGGGTGCCTCTATATATACGCGGATGAACAGGGAAGAGCCCCACTGCAGTCCGTATCCCTCAAAGGATACAGCAAGTAGGCAATATATTAATTTACGATATATATATCTCAGCATTTTATATTTACCAAGTCTTTGTCAATAAAAACTTTATTGTATTTTATTTCTCGACGCAAGTACAAATGATCATTTAATGTGACATGGAACTTCTTTTAAAAAGTATCATTCAAATTCATTTCAAAGGAAATTGCTGTACAGTTTGTTTGGATTATGGAGGGCATACGAACAATGGAACCGTGCGATTATTTCTGGATAATCGGCTTCACCATAGCCCCACAGGCCCGTAGAATGTCCTGTTTGTTCGTTTCAGTTTATTTGTTTGTTTGTTTGTTTTTGGTGTTTAATTTGTTTTTAAACGCCCATCTTTAGACGGAAGGTATCATGGTGCAAGGCTTTCTGTTTTTATTTTCATATCCCTGTCTTTTATGGAGCTGAAACTTGCTGCGTAGCGTTTTTATGAGTCATCCTACAGATCATGGTGTAATTTCGATTTTCGATCTCCGTTGCAGGAGTTTCCCCCCTTATTTGAAATTTAATGTTATATGGATGGTGCATGATTTGTTCATCCAACTCCTTCCCCAGTTTTCAAGTGAGAACCTTCTTACTTTACAGAGTGTTGGTATGGGTATTGAAGATGTGTATATGTCAATGATTTTGAATATCGTCTAGTTTTGAGAAAATTACAGGTTGTTAAACATGGTCAAATTTTAGGAAATATTACATAGAGAGTGCATGATTTCCCCTCTAACCCCCTCCCTACAGTTTTCAAGTGAGGACCTTCTTTTACAGAGTGTTTGCATAAGCATTGAAGATGTACATATGGCAAGAATTATGATTTTCATCAATTTTTGGAAAAAATACACGACTTTTCATTAATACGATGCCAAAAAAAAATTAAAAAAAATTGCATATTTCTTGGTGGTTTCTACTATGTACAGTAAGTAAAGTTCTACAACTCTTGGCTTACAAAATACAACCAACATAAGTGTGTGACGGGCTCATCATGTACCTCTTGTTTTTGCATATCAAACTTTTGTCGGATACATACCCCCACACCCTCACAAAATCGTTGCTATGGGTCTCTCCATATTTCCTTTATTTCCATACCCTCAAATGCGAAATTTTAATTGTACAATGTGACGTAAGGGAGTGATCTTGTGACACAGCTGTTACGTCACTTCAAAATATGAATAATCTGTCTTTCCAAGTGTTTTATCTCCATTACATGTACCATACATGTAAATGTCTGGTGTCACGTGATTCACGCGCATATAGATCGAAATATACAAGAAAACTGCTATCCAAATTACATTATCAAGTGGTCAATCAATGTGTCAGCACCATATGGTGTATTTTCTACTGGCAGAGTGGTGAGACCGCCTGATACAATGGGTATAGAAGTGGATACACGAAGATGTTTCCAAGTGGTTCCTGCCAACGAAAGGACAATGAAAACTTTCATATTTGGTTGTGCAAAAGATGGCGAGAGAAAGGTACTGGAATACTTTTGACACAGAAATTAGCTACAGTAGTGCATATATCCAATAATCAATATTTACCTCGGTATCTTCTATCTTGACCCGTATTTACCGTCATTTTTTCAATGGAATTTCGGAGTTCGCATCACAGTAGTGACCTTGCTTTGAATTTGTAATATGCCATTATGTTCACACTGACCCTGATATTGAGATAGACGTGTTGAGATAAACATGTTGAGATAGACTTGTTGAGATAGATGTGTTGAGATAAACATGTTGAGATAGACTCATGTTGAGATAAACATAATGAGATAGACAACATGTTGAGATAGACTTGTTGAGATAGATGTGTTGAGATAAACATGTTGAGATAGACTCATGTTGAGATAAACATAATGAGATAGACAACATGTTGAGATAGACTTGTTGAGATAGATGTGTTGAGATAAACGTGTTGAGATAGACATGACCGGGTTTACCTATTGCCGGAGGCGTTTCAATGTAAATGAAAAAATCTCAAAAGGAGGTAAACCTAAAACAAACAACTGAATAATGCTGAGAACGGTTTATCCATGCTGACATGAGACCTTTATGCTACTTTTTTTCTTTAAAAAAGGAATGGATGCAGAAAATCCGAGAAGAAATGCTTTTTGCCAATGCGGTGAAAGATGACAAGTAAGATGTGGTTTCTTCTCTCTCTCTCTCTCTCTCTCTCTCTCTCTCTCTCTCTCTCTCATGGAATTCATGATTTATTCACTATTGCAGAGAAATATCGGGGACTGAATCTGATGAATATGTGTATTTGGAGAGGCCTGTTATCGACGCTATCATAAATCAGAAAACTCCTGAGAGACCAGGAATTCCAAAGAGAAAACCTCCGAAAACACCCAATGGTAATTTATAAATATCCAAACATCAAAGAATGTCACGTTGTTAAATTGTTGATAAACCTCGCTAATGTTTGTATTTTCTCGTTTTATCGTCAAATAAATTTATAAATTCTTAATGATTGCTCTCCATATGGTCAGACTTTTACACAATTCAATACAATGTTTGGAAATACAGATTTAAAAAGATACATCTAAGGCAAATCAGGCAATCAATAGTGTTGCTTAGAATATACACAAGTAGGACCGTGTTCGTTTCTATTTATAGAGGCGAGGAAACATATTTAGCGTGACTTTGTTTTTAAAATAAAATTCCATTGGTAGAATTGAAAATATCAATCCTGGGCTTTTTATGCATTCAAACAAACTTTGTCAACTTCAAAGGGCGTCAGACCCGATAGAGAACTTGTAATTTCTATTATATTTTCTACAGTTAAAGACATATAACATTTAGAGAATACTTAAGATAAAGATTCGAAACTATCATGCCAAAAGATTTATTACAAAGCATTGCATTGAACTTACGCTCTCTGTATAAACCTGGGGATTCAAAATAAGACACTATACAATATACTTGACTATATCAGTAGACCCACTTTTTGCACATGATTTAAAATTGAAGCAACAATGAAGAAATGCATACAATCTTGTAACACATGCACCTATTTCTCTCTACACAGAAACCGGTGATTCCGACACAGATTCTGACTACGACCAAATCCCCGAGGAGGAAATGAAAAAAATCCGATCCAAACCTTTACCTGGTGAGTGGAATCCAATCAAGATTGTATGATCAGGATCTTCTTAACTCTCTCTCTCTCTCTCTCTCTCTCTCGTAAATTATTCTTTGTACAGCAATCCATAATGATATTCAGAAGAAAAAAAATCAAAATTCTTAGACCTCTATTTAAGGATTATACAAATTTACAAAAGAAACACTTAAAGCAACAACATCTCTTGAGGATTTCGTCAGATTACCAACGCAGACTCTCAGAAGAAAATATGTAAAGTATCCCTGTCACCAGAGCTATGAACGGTAATATTCAATAATTAATTTGTGCATTATTTTGGATCTAGAAATCCCTAAAGAAGACAATGAAGTTGTGAAAAGACCAGAAAAACCAAAGAAACGACAAAATGTGGTAAGAATTCCAACGCCTACATGTATTTTAAGCTTTGCATTATGGCGTTGTTAAATTGAAAGCATTTTATCATGCATGTTTATTTTTCCAGAAATCAAGGAAGACCTCCGATCATGACGAGTATTTGTTTGACAATTCTGACAGGAGCCAAGCAATTGAGTAAGTAACCAAACATTATAGACTAAAAGGTTACTTTAATTTATATGTAAACTTGTAAAAAAAAAATTGTCTCTTTATTTTCGATATTACTGCGCATGCTGCTGCACGTTTCTCGTTAGTTTTCTATTCTAGTTAAAGTATTTAATAAATTGTAATATCATAACACGTGTATGTTGATACATGGATGTAGTTGTTTTGTGTGTGTGTGTGCACATTGTTTTGTACATGATTCAGTTGTTCATTTTATATTTGTCTGTTGCAGGTAAGCAATAGTTAATTAACTGATTTATCTATTATTATTAGATTAAAATAATCATTGTGAAAATTTGATATCATAAACAGAATTTTATCCAATCGATTGAGTGGAACATTCTTGGTGCGGAAATCCAGGGCAGGAGACCAACAGGTAAACCTTTAGATCTTATACTAAACATGGACATTCAACAGAATACCGACAGTCATAGTCATTTTCACAGCTATAACATGTCGTGAGATGTTTAAAATGGTTCTATAATCACTGTAAATAGCCTTGTTTATTCCAAAGACTTGCCAAGTCAAATACACCATCTTCCTTCGCAGTGATCTATTTTGTACATATTCTTTGCAAGAAATTTTGCATTTATTGAATGGCAGTAATACAAACTTTACAACATAGAAACTAGTTCTTAATTTTGTATTTCAAAATTCCAAATATACAGCATAGTAATTGATCAGCTACGCATCTGTTTGCAATATTTATTTTTACATTTGAAATGGCGAGCTCATTCTTGAAATATGTATATTATAATATTGTGCAGAAGAAACCCACAGAATACGGATTTCACTTCAAACCATACTGATTTTTAATACAATGAAAAACTGATAAAGAACATTATTAAAGTGGGTAGTCCGCTAGCCCTTCCCCTCGTCTCTCAATCTAATTAGAATTAGATCTTATGATCCGCTCATCTACTATCGTTTTGATATGCTAAATATATTAGTTATGGGGAATTTACAGACAATAGGACTAAGTTAACATTGTTTCTCTCGAAATATTAACTTCAATCACTCAATCTATTAGGCAAATCTATATTTGAAACCATTTTTAAAATTCGGAAGCAAAATTCTTAGGCAATGTATGAAAACATTGATTTATGATCTCCTTTTATGAGTAATACCTCTATGTGGGACAATTTTCTTCCGTGTGGTCCTTCATCAAGCCTATCAATGTCGAACATACGAGGACCCCTCCCGACTTATTCGTTTCAGAGCTGCATAAGCCTGGAATGGCAAGGACTTTCCAAATCCAGTTGGCAAGACAGCATAGCAATCCTTCCTTTGTGTAATATCACGGCTTATTTCCTTTTCTTCCATTTTTAATACGTTTACGTCAAAATCCTGTAGGCCTAATACATCTTCAATAACCTTTTCGATTATGGGCACCATCATTTTTATACTACCCGAGCTGTAGTTTAGAACCGATGATTTGATTGGAAAAGCTAGAAGAATTTGATTGGCTGCCAATTTCCCCGCATAATTCAATCTGAGATGACCTCTAATGGGAAGTTGTTAGATCGTAGTGTAGCGACAGTAGAAAAGCGGATCATAGGATATAATTTTAATTAGCATCATGTGTTTGCACAATCGGGAGGCCTCGGGATCCAGACTATCAACGTTAATACACGTCATCACGTGATGTCACATATGACAAGGGGGATCATTCTAAAATATTTAGACTGAATCTTTTCTCTCATATTTCTTTTGAAATTAGCATTGTTTTCATCATACAATGAATGTATGTGTGTTGCAAACTAGTTCGATCCGCTTTTTAGTATCATGTCTGTATAATCATTAACAAATATGGAGTGTAATCAAGGTCAAAGGTTACACTCGCTGTTCCGTTTAACGTAACACATGGGT
This sequence comes from Ostrea edulis, assembly GCF_947568905.1. Classification (NCBI taxonomy): domain Eukaryota; kingdom Metazoa; phylum Mollusca; class Bivalvia; order Ostreida; family Ostreidae; genus Ostrea; species Ostrea edulis. Next base: position 19,619,957 of record NC_079172.1, on the reverse strand, counting down.
CAGCCATATAATATTTTAATAGTACTTTAAAAATCTGGTTTATATTTTTTGAAAAATACATAAAAACATAAGTATAGATAATAGAATATCTCTCTTTGTTGCTTCATCGGGTAATGAAGGTAGCAATCATTGCTGAAAAAATTACATAACCCGCTTACGCAATGCTTGCTACCTTTATCCCCCGATGAAACAACAAAGAAAAGATTAATTTTATTGTTTAAATATGTTCCCATATTCATTATGTTTACAGGGTTTACGAATTTTAAATACAGCTTTTGCACAATGCTATATTATACATGAGGTCCTGAACTGCGATGCCTGCTAGCGCTTCATGAGGAGAATGTTGGCGTGAAGCTTTGCTGTTCATACCCGTCATGTATTTTCAAACTGAAATTTATTTTTTGTATTTACGTTATATTTTACTTTTAATTCTGTCGGAATATTCCCAGGCGTTAGAATAATCGTACTATATTCAACAAGATTCATACGCACATCGTTAACATTGATGAGAAAATGGCTACCATTCCAATTCGTAAAAAGATCGAAGGTAAAAGTGCTGGAAATGTAAATATAATGAAATGCATTCAAATTGTTTTATAGGTATTATCTGTTCAAACAGAGGAAGGCATGAAGGAGTATAAGATATATCCAAAGGTTAGTCATTAATCAACAAATTAATCAGAACATGTTGATACACGTGAAAGGTGAAGATAACGAACAGTGATCAATCTCATAACTCGTATAAAGGCGAAGATAACGAACAGTGATCAATCTCATAACTCGTATAAGGAATACAAAATGGGCAAACACGGACCCCTGGATATACCAGAGGTGGGATCAGGTGCTAGGAGGAGTAAGCATCCCCTGTCGACCTGTCAAACCCGTCGTCAGACATAGGTCTTGATCAGGTAAACTAAGTTATCCGTAGTCAAAATCAGTGTGCCAAGAACGACCTAACAATCGGTATGAAACACGTCAGACAGCATTTGACCTAATAATAGGTTGTATTGCTCAAATTATAAATATTATTCGTATATTGTCCTAAAAAATTAAATGATATCGTTTTATTATCAATTAATGCCAATCTAAGTGCTCTGCCTCGATGAAAGCTCTCTGATTGGGTGAAATCCGACAAAGTCGAAAAAATCATCAGCACGTGCCTTTGAGATGAATTCTTCAACAACAGCCAAAAATCACTGGAAATTTGAAAAATGATACAATTTCTGAATTATTCTTTGGTTGTCCAAAGAAAACTCGCACTTCAAATCGGTTTCGACTAGGTCTTGCAATCGGAACATCACTCGGTCTTTTCCGTTAAGTCGAGATAAAACGGAAATTTAAGATTAAACAAAGGTCAGACTATATAGTGGGGGAAAATCTTTCCCGATTTCGAACTTCACAGAGCAATATTGCATCGAAGTTGCCACATTTGATAATAAACAATTCTAGGCTAATTCTAGGTTAATTGCAATGTAAATTTTAAAGGCAATATTAAAAATCAACTCATCACCAACCATGTTGTCATCGACTTTTGTTGAAATTTTCAAATAAAGTAATGAAGATGAATTTTGAATCATTAAGATATTCGATCATATAATAAAACAATTATTAACATTTTTCGGTCAGTATGATGGTTTAACTTCCCTCGCAGTACATGAAGTACAAACGAGCCCGGTGAATATTGTACTAGCTAAATCATCGTATTGACCTCCATAATGTTAGTAATTGCATAATATGATTCCCTTCAGTCTGATGCTGGTGAGAATTTAATAACCGGGGGATTTGTTTTTGTTTTTTCTTCTTCAACAGCCTGACGGACTAACAATCGATCATAAGACGTATTTCAACTCAATAGAAGGCCTTGTAGATAACTACAAGCGAAAAAGTCTTCCAAACCGAACAACCACCTTGTCACGTGGTTACAGTGTTAGTGAGGGAGAATAGTTCTGGTGGTTGATACCGGTAGTGCCGGATGCAGAAGACGTCTACTTCACGAATCACTTTAGAATTAGTTTGATATGTGTAGGAGACATTTTACTTCAAGTTCATAGAATTTGTAAGACTGTAGGCATAATTCATATCTTCTAAAGATGTTTTTATTTTTTTTATCATTGTAATTCGATGTATCGGCATTTTAGATCATTTAGAATATCATTAGCAGGTGCTTCATTGTGATTTGAAATAACCTATTCATGTGTTATAGACTGACTCTCATAGCTTATTATATTTTCATTTTGGGGATGATACATGCAGATTTCATGGTGCGTGTACCTGTGAAGGAGAGTATATAAGTAGAGTTTTTTCTTAAACAAAAGGCAGATTTTCTGAATATGTAATATGTTTGTCCATGTATGCTAATATCTAGTATTTCATTTGAGAATGATTTTTTAAAGCTCTATGGTTCGAATTACAATATTTTTTTCCATCTCGTAAAAACGCTATTAAATCATCGCACGTATGTAGTTATGAGACTGTACGACATATCATGAATTATTTCACCTGTTTTAACCCAAATAATTTGATTTTAAATCGATGTTTACAAATAACCGCGTCACTCTATGGAGCGCCAAATTAACATAAACTCAAATAATTGAAGATATCTTCAATTATTTGAAGATATCATCAATTCATTTGATGTGCGCAACAATTGAATTAAAGATCTCTTCAAATAATTAATGACATCTTCAATTCTGAATTATTGCGCGCATTAATTGAATTAATGAGAGCATTAATTCTTCAGCTGAATTGATGCGCGCTTTAATTGAATTAATGATCTCTTCAAATGAATTGATGATATCAACAATTGAATTGATGCGCGCTACAATTCAATTGAAGAGAGCAATAATTGATATAATGCGCGCATTAAATCAATTAACGAGAGCAATAATTGAATTGATGCGCGCATTAATTCATTTGATGAGAGCAATAATTGATTTAATGCGCGCATTAATTCAATTATTGCTCTCTTCAATTGAATTAATGATATCTTTAATTCATTTGAAGAGAGCAATAATTCTTTTAGAGAGAGCAACTATATAATTAAAGATATCTTCAATTCAACATATCCACAATTGAATTAATGATCTCTTTAATTGAATTGTTGCTCTCTATAAAAGAATTGATGCGCGCATTAATTCCTTATACAAAAGCATTGTAAATGATTTAAATATATCTTCAATTGAATTAAAGAGATCATCAAATTATTTATACCGAGCTCTAAATTAATTATTGCGAGCAATATTTCTACTAAATTGATGCTCTCATCAAATGAATTGAAGAGAGCAATAATTGAATTAATGCGCGCATCAAATCTATTATTGCTCTCATTAATTGAATTAATGCGCGCATCAATTGAATTGAAGAGAGCAATAATTGAATTAATGCGCGCATTAAATCAATTATTGCTCTCATTAATTCAATTGATGCGCGCATTAACTCAATTAATGAGAGCAATAATTGAATTGAAGCGCGCATTAATTCATTTGACGAGAGCAATAATTGATTTAATGCGCGCATTAATTCAATTAAAGAGAGCAATAATTGAATTAATGATATCTTCAAATAATTGAAGATATCTTCAATTATTTGAGTTTATGTTAATTTGGTGCTCCATATCACTCTGCCATTTCAAGTGACAGTCACGTGACCAGTTCAAACTTTCAAATCATCGGTGGTCTTATCTGTGTAAAGCTGTGTATTTTGTTATAACCGTACCGTACTATAAGTTTAATAGAAATAAAAATATCAAATACCTCTTAGTAATTCGTTGTTTTACGCTCTTTCAGCCTTAAAACTAGGCATTTGCGTATGAGTTAATACATCATGTTGGAATTCCCCTGACGCGCGTGGGTCTATTTATAGACGTCTATTATGGGATGATTTATATATGTAGCCACTATATTTACTTTCTAAATAATATTCGCACTGTTTTCTTTTACATGCAGATGTTTTCAAGCATGTAATTAAGGGAAAGTTAATAACTTTATAAAGTAATTAATCTGCTTTAAAGAAATTATGTACAAAAATAATACATAAACATCGGGTCATACAGCTTTAAATATATTTATCAAATGTGATAAATCTGACAAATCTGTCATTTGATGTTTTGAATATATGTACAGTGCATGCTAAATGTATTTACAGTGTTATTTAGTTTGAAGGTATAATCTGTTGTCATTTTTCTTTTAAAACTAATAAATAGCTTGTCATGATTTTGTTATTTTTTTTCCCATGTGTTCCTACTTCTCGGGTCAATGATGATCTCCTGAAATATTTTTGCAAGTACCTCTGGCAAAACTTTTATAGAAAGATTAACATTCTCCTGTAGAAATAGAAAGAAGTGTTGATGTTTTGTTCCTCCGACTACAAAACACAAGTAGGAGTTGTCTTTCTTTGTCTCAAATGCATTGTGTCACCCTGGGAAACATAATTAAGAGACTAACATATACCGGTTTTATTTAGTCTGTAGAGTTGCTGCTGCTAAGGGGGGGGGGGGGGTGTTGAAATCGCCCAGTTTACATGTATATGTTAGTCTTCCTATCTGACGTTTTCCACGAGAAAATTAAACTTGATGTAAAATCACCTTAATCATTCACCCCGTGGTTAGATACTATAAGACATAAATAAGTGATGCTCTGTGGTCTTTCTAGAATCCCCCACACGGGAGAGACATCACCTGCTTAAACTTGGTGGCAAAGTACAATGTGCACGTGTGTGTTGGCGCGCAAGATAGGGTGGATAGCACACGTGTCTGGACGGTATACACCAACTCGATTGATTAAATAGAAACGTTTTGGTCACAGTTGTCTTTCTGTCTTTTCTTGATGTTGAGAATATCTAATAATTCAAAAACTAACATGATATTGAAATTTTACTGTCGACCATTGGTGTGATGTAATATAGATATCAGTATCTCAATCTATACAATGTACGTTTTACGTAGAAACGTCTACTCGCATTGAGTATAGATAAAAGCAATAGACCAAAAACAATACTAGATGATTAAATGCGTTTAGATATTATATATTGGACGTCATATTAAATATGAGTGTAAAATTTTGATATCCTATGACGTCATGGCGATGAATAGGTAAATGTGTAAATAAATTCATTAGCACGACAATAAAACTTAAATAACCTGATCAAGATATTTTTAAAAAAAAAAAATAGAATTTCATAAATATTCCCCCTCAACTCGCCCACTCAGATCCCAAGATAATGAACGTATCGTATAATTGTTAACATATAGAATTGATAATAAGAATTGTTTTTTTAATATTTCATATTATACAAGGTTTCAAAAAAAAAATAATACAACAGAGTTGATCACTATGTTTTATAGTATATTTACATGTGCAAACGTTAAAGAAATGTACACTTGAATTTTTGTTAAATTGCAATGTTATGCAGAATCCCAGCTTTTGAGAGGATATCGTTAATGGACTGGTTCACGATTTTTGAAAAAAAAAATATTTTACATTTTTGGTGTTAAACATTAATGATATAATTCATTTATTGTTGACAGCCAAAATTTTGACCTTCTGAATGCAAGAATAAAAGCAATATTTTAGCCTTAAATCTGTGTTATGTAAACAAAGACTCGAGTCTTTTTATGTATACAAATCAGTGAAATAAGAATTTTGTAATATAAAGCATCTTAATTTTGCATAGTCACAAATTTTAACTTTTAGATGACACATTTTACCCAAGGAATGCTTGAAATGTGAAAGATATGATAAAAATAGATCGATATTCATTTCTTTTTTAAAAAATCGTAAACATTAACATACTGTAAATTTTGTTTACAAAACAAATAATAAACTCTCAAAAATGAGCTCTGATAATGTATAACCTTAATTTTTATGTAAAAATCTTTTAAACGCATTTGACAGTAGATTTTGATCATTAAAAATGAAAAACAAAATGTTGGGGAAAATCGTGAATCAATCCCTTTAAAGAAATAAAAAAAATTTTTTTTTTTTTTTTTTTTGGATACAAGAGAACATCAAATTGTGATGCTGCGAACACGCCAGCATGTTTCATAAAGCGCTCTAGCGCATCATGAAAAGTATGTCGGCGAGAAGCGTTGCAGTTCAAACCAAATAATTGTTTTAATATTCATTTTACTTTCATTTCTGTCGAAATTCTCAATTGTTGAAATAGACGCACTATATTTCTTCAGATCCACACATGCGTTGTTAACGATTGCGACGCAATCACGAGGAAATGGCTGTCATTGAGAAGATATCAAATTTAAGGATATATTGAAGACACAACCTTCGAATGCGGAAAATGAAAACGAAACTGAAATGATGTTTTATAGACACAACACCTGTTCCCCCCATCAAGTACTTTTTACTGCGAAGAATCTTAAATTTGATGTCGTGATTTAGTAGTATACTTCATATCTCGTCAATGATAAAAAAGTACATGAATGAAGTTCGATTACATGTGCTTCACTAAGAGTCAATCAAAGACCTCTTAAATATATTCAGAATTCTTGTATAAATTCTATCCTAAGCTTCATCTCATTCTGACTGACGAGGCTCAGCTCGTCTTGTATGGGTTATAGACTTATCTGGTGTAAAAGGTAGGTGAACATGGTCTTCGCCATTCATTTAATTTCTATGATCTCTTCTTATGTTGTTTGTGTTTATAAAATTGCAGAAACACGCGGCCGTACAGAATTTATTATTCAATGCGTCGCGTTTTGTATATTTATCCCCGTTACTTGTCATCTTTTTATGCTCATCAAATAAAAACGATAATCTCTACAATTTTTCACAATTTCATTGTTAAAAGCAGAAATCGATTTCTCTATAACCTTGACATTATTGTGATAATGTTTATGTAATCTAATTTAATTGAATGAATAGTAAACAATGAACTAATTGATGTGTAATCTCGACAGAAAGCATTTATTTCATATCACCAGTAATGATTAATTTTGTGCTATGAATTATCAGTCATTTAAAAGTTGGGGTGGGTTGGGGTTTTTTCCCAATTTTAAAAGCTAAGAATTCATATTCTTAAAATGTATTACCTCGTGATAAATTTTCAAAATTGTTGGCATGTTTGAATTATATTTCGTAGGTATTGATTAATTGTATCTTGTTTAACGTCTCTCTCGAGAATTTTTCACTCATATATAGACGTCACGAAGACCGGTGAAGGGCTTCAAATTTAGGATTATGCTCGGCGCTTATGGCCATTGAGCAGTGCGGGTTCTTTAGCGTGTCACACCTACTGTGACACGGGACATCCATTTTAAGGTCATCTCTGAGGACCCGTGACATTCACACCTGTGGTTGAGCATTTGGTGATGGGACTGTCACTACCTGTTTTAACGACTTGGGTCTGTCGCGGCCGGGATTCAAATTCCGGCCTTCCGCATGGGGGCCGAACGCTCTAACCTCTAGGCCACCACGGCGGTATATTTCGTAGGTACGTGTATCATATATTATAAATGTGTTACATAAATTAGAAGTCTGTGTTTAAAAAAACCTAAGATCACAATATGGTTTTATTGCTAGTTTATTTCTAGTCCAATAATAAACTGCATTTAACAATTTGCAGCTAATATTCATGAAAAGCCAACCTATAAAATCGCATGATTATTAAACTAGCCGTAGATGGGGTCCAAATTAAACAAGCTTTAATGTGATTAGATATACTGATGATGATAATCACATCAATCGATTCCTATTGAAAGGTCAAATGAGGAAGTGAGTTGACTATTACAACAGCTGTTTATAACCATTATGTCGACACATTTACAAAATATCTTAAGTGTACTTATACAAAATTTCATCACGGATATCTAAATCAATCTGTGTGGATTTACTTCCTATGGAAACTCTCTCTCTCTCTCTCTCTCTCTCTCTCTCTCTCTCTCTCTCTCTCTCTCTCTCGCTCTCTCTCTTTCTTTCTCTCTCTCACTCGCTCTCGCTCTCTCTCGCTCTCTCTCTCTCTCTCTCTCTCTCTCTCTCTCTCTCTCTCTCTCTGAGTAATTACATTAAACGCTATAAAATGAAGTAACTGAGTATCTCTATCGTAGAAGAATATATTTTGATGGAATCAGCGAAACTATCACATATAGTCCCTCAACTGAAAAATGTAAACGTAATGTCATCATGTCCCCAGTAGAATAAAATCACTGAAAAATACGAACAGATTCTCCAAACTATGGGAATAAATATTGATTGACAAAGTATACAACATATGAAAATCTGGATGATATTTTTGATTTAGTTACCCCTTCAGAGATGCCCTACAAAAATTCTTATCGTTTTAAAGTAGAAAAAAATTAATCTGTCTAAAATTATCTGATGTTTTACTCTCGTTTTAGGCCATTTCGTATATCTTTCAACAGTATTTTTAGTTATTAGTTACGCCCGATACGGGTTTTCTTTTCACACCATCTATTTTTCCGTATCTGGGGCGTGTTTTACAAAAGAACTTACGACTTACGACCAACTTTACATACTGGAATTTTTCAGTTTATTGTTAGATCATTCTCTCAAAATGCAAAATATTTTTTTTAATTGTTGACAATTAAGCCACAGAAAATTTTTACTTCATTCATTTAAAGTAATAACTGTGTACTAGAATTTAAAACTTGCGACTTTATCACGTCGAAGACCTCTAACTGTATATGTGGGGGTCTATATCATATAATATATCTACCCAAATCTCTTCGCCATTTTGTCGCGGCTGCAAGTCGAACTCGACAATTTACTCGTTCGGAATTTTCTTGCATGATACGGTTTTTTTCACGGCGTCATGTGACCAACATCTGACCAATTAGATTTCAAAAAAAATTCTTAGGCTTGAAAAAACAGAAATAACAATCAATGAGCATAATTTCAAAAATACTATAGGTTATATCGTGCTGATTTCGTCCATGTTCATAAATATATAATGTTAATTCAAATTAAGAATTTTGTAATTACCTTTATAACACACAACTAATGCCGCCTCTAATTCAGTAAATATTTTCTGTCAATATGATTTATAATTATACAATATATAAAAATAATGTATGATTACATAACATATAAAATAATACATGATTTTAGTATCATATTCTAAAGATTTTGCATACAAAATATCACATTTCCAAACGTCCAATAAATATGAGAAGTATGGAGGCATATTTCTATGGAGCGTCAAATTAATATAAACTGAAATAATTCAAGATATCATCAATCATTTGACGATATCATCAATTCAATTATTGCTCTCTTTAATTGAATTAATGCGCGCATTAATTCAATTATTGCTATTTTCAGTTCAATTGATGCGCGAATCAATGGAATTAATGAGAGCAGTAATAGATTTGATGCGCGCATTAATTCAATTATTGCTCTCTTCAATTCAAATGATGAGAGCATCTTCGTAGAAATATTGCTGACAATAATCTAATTTAGAGCTCGGTATAAATAATATGATGGTCTCTTTAATTCAATTGAAGATATTTTTAATTATTTACAATGTTTTTGTATAAGAAATCAATCCGCGCATCAATTCTTTTAAAGAGAGCAACACTTCAATTAAAGAGATCATTAATTCAATTGTGGATATGTTGAATTGAAGATATCTTTGATTATATAGTTGCTCTCTCTAAAACAATTATTGCTCTCTTCAAATGAATTAAAGATATCATTAATTCAATTGAAGAGAGCAATAATTGAATTAATGCACGCATTAAATCAATCATTTCTCTCATTAAATGAAATAATGTGCGCATCAATTCAATTATTTCTCTTATCAATTGATTTAATGTGTGCATTATATCAATTATTGCTCTCTTCAATTGAATTGTAACGCGCATCAATTCAACTATTGATATCATTAATTCATTTGAAGAGATCATTAATTCATTATGGACGTATCATGTAACATGCATGTGCGTGATATTGGTACTTAACAAATTAATTCTGAAAACGTTTACAACATTTTGAAATTCAAATACAAATTATTAACCACCCTGCCCCTCCCCCTCGCGATGATGTTCACATTGTGACGCGTGTTTCCTAAACCAGTGTTAATCTTTCGAACTTGGTGGTGGCTTTGAAGAAAATTGTTAGCACGTTTTACGTTTGATAAAATATTCAAAAAAATGTACAAGAAATTGGGACATCACTTTTGCATGTGTACAAGAAATTGGGACACCACTTTGCGATGATTTTTAAGAGCTATGACAGTGGCTGGGGAATTGATAAAATGGAAAATCACACTATAAATAAGCCCACGCGGATACGAGCATTTGACACACTAAACCAATCAGATATCATTCGTCCTTGGTAACAAACATTCAGAACAACAGGATGTGTCTGTACTTTCGATTCATCCGTATAGATAATGTTGATTTCTTGGAATTATTGCAGCCTCGAACACGTGTTCGCATTTCTTGTCTTTTTACCTTTGATATCGCTACAAACTGTAATGATAGTCATTTCTTCATGAATGCGGTACAGCGGTGAACAATGCGTGTATGAATACAGATAACTAGCTTTCCTGCCGGAGTAAGCGGCGCAGTACGCCATACCCTCATGTTTTAGTTTTTAAAATATAAAATATTAAACGTCATTCATCGTCAAAATGCTTGTTAAAATGAACCTTGCGAATCATTAGAGCGGATGAGTGATATATCTGCCCACACTGTCATATACACATGTACTAGATTTTTTTTACTATAAAATTAAATGATTACATTATGAAAATAAAACTTTGTTAATTTCCACGCAATATTCATCTTCAAATATTTCTGATACATGTATGCAGTTCACAAATGGTATTAATGGGGTCTTTGTATATGTAATTGGAATCCCTTTTCAGGATAATTATTTTTTTGTCCAATTTCCATGTTAATATAATATTTTCATGTTAATATCATTTTTCCATGTTAATATCATATTTTCATGTTAATATCATATTTCCATGTTAATATCATATTTCCGTGTTTTAATATATTTCCATGTTAAAGAGGTTCGCACCTGCAATTTGGAGTAATGTCAATTTTTTGGGAAGTGTATTTTTTTTTTCTACATTGAAGGAGAATTGGGAAATTAAAAGAAAAACTGGGGTAGCAATGCTTGTTATTGAGCTATAGTGTTCTAAACATGACCTTTTTGCACTTACAATTTATTCAATTAAACTTGATTTTTCTGTTGTTGTCAACACAACATAAGCAACACAAATCAATCATTACATAAAATAGATACATAATCATGTCTTCTAACTCTACAGATAGAAAAATTATATCAATACTAGTAATGGAAATGAATAATGACCTTTTTGCACTTGACATACGAAAAACTTCATGATATCAAAATTGATAGTTTAAAAGGACATATTAGGAGTAATGTCAATTTCTATAATTTTACACAATTTTCAAGGTCTGGTCTTACACTTTAAAATGGAACTTTAAAAAGTGGGGTTGGAGATCATTTTTTTTAATTATTGGCGAAAATACTGAATTTTTATTTTTAAGAATCGGTGTTCTGTTTGGAAAAATATATCAAGCAAGTTAATAAATTACAACAGTTGAACTAGTTCCAAGTCTCAACTACCTGTATGATAAATCATAAAACTGAAATACATGTATAGGTGTATAAAAATAGACGATACATTGGATGAAACAGAAACTGCAATATCATGCAGAATTAGAACTTTTTAATTAATGAATCCTTCCGCCACAAAATATAGTCCCTGCAAAACCATTTCAAAATTTGAATTGTCACAAAAATTTTCAACTGGATAGGGTTCAGTAATAAATGTGTAATATGTTTGCACCAATAGGATTAATATTAAACCAGTAAATATTTAGTTGTAGCATCCTGCGCATTTGTACTCAACAGCTCAGAAGCTAACTTCCTTAATATAATATTTCCATGCTAATATCATATTTTCATGTTACTATCATATTTCAATGTTAATATCATATTTTCATGTCAATATCATATTTCCATGTTAATATCATTTTTCCATGTTAATATCATATGTTATATCCTGGTACGGAAGGGTCTTTCTCTTTCAGATCCTTCAAGTAATTCATCTAGATTTCTATATGTAACAGATGAATCTGGGTACCTGTTAATTATGGTTTTATCAAATAATACCCTGTATACAGCTGATAGATTCACACCTTTAAGCAAAGTTTACAAGCATAGATTTAAAAATATATAGTTCTCTTCAGAACAATTTACATATATACACTGTCTAACATTTCATATCAAGCTAGAGCTTGTGTGTTATAATGCAGCTTGACAATGCCATCTTATTAATCTATGTTAGAGCTTGTGTGTTATAATGCAGCTTGACAATGTCATCTTATTAATCTAAATTAGAGCTTGTGTGTTATAATGCAGCTTGACAATGTCATCTTATTACTCTATATTAGAGCTTGTGTGTTATAATGCAGCTTGACAATGTCATTTTATTACTCTATATTAGAGCTTGTGTGTTATAATGCAGCTTGACAATGTCATCTTATTACTCTATATTAGAGCTTGTGTGTTATAATGTCAGCTTTTGAAGTGGGATTGTGATAGTGTTTAGCATTTCTTAAGAGAATTTGAAGTTTGTTTTCAACATAAAACCAATCTTCAAATATCAATAACAAAAAACAATTTTATTTTTGGACGAAAAGAAAACTATACAAAATAACCTTGTTCTTTGACTGAAATATTATATCTCTACTATGAGATGTAAAGGGAAGACACTGAATGTAAATGCTGCGGTATCGCTAATGAATACATTTTATGAAACTCAGAAACATAATGCATATACAAATGGTGACAAAAATATGTTTGACACCTGCTGGAACCGCTGGAATTAATTATTTCATTGAGTGCTTTAAAAAAATTCAAAATATATATGTACCTTTAATATATTAGATAATGACTGTATGTATCTCTCTCTCTCTCTCTCTCTCTCTCTCTCTCTCTCTCTCTCTTCTTATATATATATATATATATATATATATATATATATATATATATATATATATATAAACGTTTTAATCTATATTAGAACTTAAGCTTGTGTGTTATAATGTCAGTTCATCAATCTATTTTAGAACTATATTTTACGCATTTATATTATGTCGATGACGAACAATCCAAGATTTTATCGCAACAACTAACAATTCAATGTTGACTGAGGGCGAAGTCAGAGGTCTACTTGGATTATTGGTTGAAACAATAAAATTATAGATTGGCTGATAACCATATACTACAATTGCTTTATCATTTTTTCTGATCAGTAATAGATACAACGAACAAGGACTTTTAACAATGTTGGTTTTACGATATCAGTGTAGCATAAATACATTATTAATCACAAGGTATCAGTTCAAACAAAATATTTTCCGAAATTACAATGAAACATTATAAAGCGTGACGTTAATTTTTCCATTAGTGTAGTTGCAAAAGAGTAAAACGCACCTCTCTGCGAATATACATACCAAAGCGATGGGGAAGAGGCACTGCAGATGGCGGAACTATGTAGAATTTTTTAAAAAAAAATTGACTTTGTTACATTTGTGCATTGAATCTGTAATTGTTCTTTTTGCACAAGAATTGTAAGGTGCACAGACGCACGACAAAAATGAAATCCTTGCAGAAATGTATATTCAATAATATTTAGAAGTACTTTATTCTCAAATTGTTTTTATACTTTGTAAATAATTTCGAAAATAGATATCCACGATTACATGGGGATTTGTAGAAACGGAAAGCAAAGTCGGTTATGTCTGACGGATGTTAAAAAGTCGTAAACGCCCTTCGTATTTATAGTTCTACATCCACAGAATTAAAACTATAGAGAAAGTCAAAGATGGGGGAAAAAACAATGAATTAAATTCGGCCTGGAAAGAATCGATATTTTGCGGAAAACTCTCAAAACACGGACATCAGCAGTATTAATATTTTAATTACAATAAGTGCTTGCTTGCTTTCATATAATACACAAATTAATATATACATATTATTAACACATATTTCTATTGTCCCAACGACATTTGTTGAATTGCTAAATACACTAAACATACATACATTCTTTTTTCAGGAACAAGGATATTTTTTACTCATTGCTGTTTATATAACAAATAAATCCACAAATGATTGTCTAAAGATGCAGTATAGAAAAGGACGTTGATTTAGATTTTAAAAATTGTGGATAAAGGGCTCAATCAACTCATGTCTAATGGAAAAACCAAGTACGTAGCTCGCTATAAAACTAAGAATGGGATGCCTTCAGCTTCATCGTCAACTTCCCATATTTGTGTAGCAATATCACCTGCAAATGGTGTTTATGTCTCTCAACTGATTCGAAATGCAAAAGCATGTTCTGCGTATGATCAGTTTTTAAATCGAGGCTGGCTACTGTCAATTAAGTTGATGTAACAGAGGTTTCAACAGTCTCGTTTAAAATCAGCATTTTGCTTATTCTATTGTCGTTATAACGATCTAGATCCAATACAACCTGTCATTGAGTCAAATGCTGTCTGACGTGTTTCATACCGATTGTTAGACCCTTCGTTGCACACTGATTCTGACTACGGATAACTCCGTTTACCTGATCAAGATATAGGGCTCACGGGTGTGTGACTGGTCGACAGGGGATGCTTACTCCTCCTATGCACCTGATCCCACCTCTGGTGTGTCCAGGGGTCCGTGTTTGTCCTACTCTTGATTTTGTATTCTTTATAGAAATTATGAGATTGATCACTGAGCGTTATCTTCACCTTTCAAGTTCATGTTCAAGTTCATTTTATTCACTCAAACCACATTATACATGGTACATGAGGTGCATTAAGTAAACATACATTTGAGTAAGAATAAGGTCCGAATATGTACAAATATACAATATACATGTATTGAAAAAGTATTTACAAAATATATTAAGGAGAACAGACTAACTCATAGATTTTTTAGATAAACATACAGAGTTTTTTAAGTGTTTTAACCTTACTGGTTGACATAATTTCATGAAATTTAATAACATTAGGTCTTGTGTAATACCTCCTGTGTAGGTATTCTTTTCTAATATTTGACAAAGCATTGCATTCTAATATATAATGGAATTCGTCTGCAATTTTCGATTCGTTACACAAAACACAAAATTTTTCATTATATGGAATACCAATCCATCTACCAGTCTCTATAGGGAGGCGGTGATTTGTGGTGCGAAATTTAAGAAAAATAGTTCTGAATTTTTTTGACAATTTTTCTAAATATTTTTCTGGTCCAAAGTCTATTTTAAAAGTTCTGTATATTTTACCTTTAGATGAATTGAACATATCGCTCGACCATGTTTGAATGAATTGATCCTTAAGTCTTTGTTTGACATGTATTTGTTATCCATTTTCCATTTATGTTCTTTTGTTGATTCCACATATTTGAAAGACCACACATGTTTCAAATTCGATGAATACATTCAAACCAGGGGTTCTTAACAGTACCGTTAAGATATTGTGTATGCAAAAATTTATAAAGTACATTAACAATTTTAAAGTCACAATCTTGCAATAATGTAGCCCAGTATGAAATCATTCTGCTATACACATTAATATAGATTGGGAAACGACCTGTTTCGCCATATACCATAAATGAGGGCGTAGAGCTTTTCAGCTGAAAAATGTGTTTCAGAAATTTTAAGTGAATGCGCTCTACAACTTGTAAATTTTCATACCCCCATATTTCACATCCATAAATTAAAACTGGTAAAACTACTTTGTCAAACAGGTCAAATTGACAACTAATTGGTAAATCAAACAATCTAATTTTCCTTATAATTCCATACATAGCTTTCTGGGCTTGTTCACATAAATGTTTCTTAGCTCTACAAAAAGACCCTGATCTAGAAAATATAATACCGAGATATTTGAATTCTTTTACATTCTCTATAACACCCCCATTATAGTAAAATTGCCTTTTCATCAATGGACCCTTTGAGAATATCAAAATTTTTGTTTTATCGACATTAACATTCAATTTCCACTGAGTACAGTATATAAAAAATTCATTCAACGCACATTGTAAATCATCAGCAGATTCAGCCATTATAACTGTATCATCTGCATATAGCAGAATTAAAAGTTTCAAGTACAACATAAGTTCTTCTTCAATTGAATTAGTAACACTTTCTATATACGATAGCAAAGACCAATTTACCAACCATACCCCACCACCATCCCAAGCAAAGCGAGACACGGCGTGATTGTTAGTAATATTGACAGCTAAAAGATCAAGACTACCATTGCAATTAAATATCTGATAATCATGATGACAACTGTTTTCTTGATATGAGTATATACTGATCAATCCAATTTTAAAAAAAATATTTATCATTTTCAACATTCTTTATATATTTCATAGTATATCTTTATAATATGATATAAAATTACAAAAGTGTTTAGTTATTTCAGAGAGAGAGAGAGAGAGAGAGAGAGAGAGAGAGAGAGAGAGAGAATAATTAGTATTGTTACCTGTGTACATGCATAAGCTTAAATCTATGAACTTTATGGTTCATGATGATAATTGATGTGCTAAGGATTATGGGACATGGGACTTTACATCATGTACATGTATGCATGCATGACTATTAGTGGGCGTCCTTAAACAAAAAAACAAAACAAAAAAAATGGTTCCATCTGTTCCAAAAAGCTTCAAATTTATCAGTATCACCATTCTCATATGAAATAAAGTGTGTTTCATAGAAGAACTTTATAAATGATATTGCAAATCGCACTCATTTTTTCACTGCACACCTTGCTCACCCAAAGTCAATAAAAGCGTGCAATTGAGGGTTTCAAAATCATGGTTTATCGACCATTCAAAATATATATGGTAACATGCCTTTATTAATGGTAAATATCTGTTGAACACTCACCTCAAATTGTTTCAAGTTAAGTATGACAGATTTTTTTTTTTACAGTAGGTCAAAGTATGGTATATTTTTCGAGATTTTTCTCACATGTAACCATCGTTACCGAGTCCTTGACATGATAATATGTAAGATAAACATTAATTTTCCATGTATTATTCCATAACTTGTATTGGAATTGACTGAGCATATATTTTTCTAATTTGCGAAAGACAATAAATACAGGTTTTCAAAGAAAATATTTAATCAACACAACAAGAAATTATCTGCTGTAAAAGTCAGCAATAAGATTTTAAGATAGCAAAATAAACGACTAGATATCACTTTCAATATCTTTGAAATGGCAGAAAATAAAATTGATTAACAAATATTCTCGAACAGTTCAATATGTATGAAACATGAAAACAAAAGACTAGCAATAGATATAGAACGATAGCTTTTATGTATGTAAATGAAGTAGCGCTATAATTATGTAACGAATATATGTTTCAACACTTACACAACAGTACATCCATGAAAATATTATGCCAAAACGATGTCATCATCAGTTATTCTTTACAATTGATGTTGCAAAATCATAACGACATCACTTAATTCAATGGAAATACCAATTTTAATAGAAATATAACGTAGACAAGCAAAAAAAAATAATTACCAAATGTGTTTTTTCTTCTGAATTTGTTAATTTGCAATAAATATGCTATTAAAACAAAAGTAAAAGATTGATGTTTCGCTATTCAAATGCTCATGATTCTTATAGAAATAACAGACACATGTTTTGAAACCTGGATTGCTCTTTGTTATAATAAACAATGAAAGTAACCTATGTTTCTTATTTTTCCTTTCAATACTGTAAACACATCATTTCCATTCAAAAAATGGAAAGAAACATATTTACCCATTTCTAACAATCTGTTTACAATAATGATATAAAGAAAATGTTTAATTTCCCAACATTTTGATTAAATGTATACCGAATCTTATGTTTTTGTTGCTTATTTTGGAATACCTTTCCATAGAAACTGTCAGTATAATCCACCACGCGGTGTTATGAATGAATATTTAACGTGAACCTTAAGACATAGATGTCCCCTATTGATTTTGAGGTCAAAAGGACAACGGTTAAACTACTCTGGTCATACGCTATTGTCCGTTGAGAAGTCTTTCCTTGATAGACATCAAACTTGAAACACTGGTGCCCCCTTATGAATAGATGACCCCCATTGGATTTCAAGTCACAAGGTCAAAGGTCATACAAAATTACTCAAATGACCAGTTGCTTATAAGTATTTTGAGAGACAAAACTTACATGTATCATTATGGTAGCCTTTGACCGGTAGTTAAACCTTTATTTTCACTGTCTATACAGACATTCTACCTTTTCAGTATTGCCACAAGGGGAGCATATAATATTATTTCTAAAACATTTTTTCATGGTTGTTCTTATGTTTTAATGCATTTTTTTTCATGGTAGTTATTCTGTACTTCTGCTCTCACAAGCGCCATTTCTGAAAAAATAAATAAAAAATTAAGAACAAGTAGAATAATATTACGTAACGGAATTCCTGGTAACATACGTTACACTCAGATAAAATATTCTTTAATGATTTCTCTATAAGATTGCATAGAACAATCATCAGAGATTAATCCCTTCATTTCTAAGGTATACTATGAAAAGATGCTGAATTCTAGCAAATTGATAAATGTAGAGTTGCATAGTTACATGTATCATAAATAGGACAGTAGCAGAGAAAAACATGGTCTGTATTTCTTGCAGAGGATATCTGTATATGCTGGTGAATACGGGAACAATAACACATTTGTTTCTTCATAACATAGTTGATATTCAACAAACATATCGTTAATGATGATATTTTGTCAATATGTAGTTCAATATTTGATGTCTAATGAAGCATTTCATTAAGTAGCATACGTTACTTTGAAAAACGTATGTTACCAGCGTTCTACTCAATGTAATTCTTACACCAGAGGAATTTCGAGATATTTGGAATACGATATACATTCTTTGATATCAGAAGAACAAATTCAGACCAAAACATTCCATCTGCTTAATCAATATTGTATATCAAACATTGCAGTTGTTGTAACAGTACTTACCGTAAGAGAAAATTAATCCTAATTCTCAAAGTTTAACACGTATTGACTTTCGAACTCAAATGTTCATAGTAGACATTCATGTCGTATACCACATCATGCAGACAGAGAGCAAAAATACGCGGGAAATTGTGATATCATTCCTTTTAATTAATTTCTCGGTAACGAATGTTACATCACGAATGTTACATCTTGACACGTTTGTCAAATTTCAGACCAACCAATGACTTCTGCAAAAGAAATGTTTATATTTTCATTCTCTGTACACTACGAGATTTTCATAAAAGAGGTAATATTTGCTTTCATAAAAAAAATTATTGTATCGTATGTTACATTTCTAAAATCAGAATGCAAAATTTTGAGAATAATGATGACTTCTTCTCAATGCCACATCCAAATATCGCTTGATGAATATTTTCCCAAAGTTTTTGAATATTTTAACGCCAAAATAGATCAAAAACATAAAGATAATACGAAATCTTTGTTCATACATTGGGTGTTTAATTGACCCTATGATCACATAATATAATCTGGCGACATGGAGTAATATATACACCACTGCTTAAAATCATACGCAAAAGGTGTTAAACTTTTATTGAATGAAAATTTAGGAAATATAAATGATATAAACGCAAAGAAAATTAAAAAACACGCTCTCAGATTTTTATATTTGCTTGTTCAATTTTAAAAATTGAGTCGGCGACAATCACGTATGTTACAAAATTAGGGTATCTACGCTTCCTACCAAGTTTATAAGTAAAGGGGAAATAAAAAGTATACCATGCCTAGGGAGGCTATGGATCCATGAACGTATAGCACACAAAATATATGATTTGGTATAGCTTATTTTCTAATAAAGTGCTGGCGACATCGATTGCAAGCTTTTATTGACTTTGAGTGTGCTGTATAAATATAATACTTTACGCAAAGGACGAGAATGTTTTGTATACCCTTGTTTTTCTCAAGCATGCCTATCATAAAAGACTTTTTTGTAAAGACTAGTTGACAATTTCTTCTCTGTTCTAAATAAACTTCAAAATCAGATAGAAATGATTGAACACAATTACATTCCCATATTATCTGTTCTATGGTTTCCTCCTCATTGTGACAAAAGGTACACATTTTTTAGTTCACTTTTTTTTAATTTTAAATAAAAATGAGTTTGTTGCTAAATCCTTATTAGGTACATTATATTGGAACCATTGAAGTTTACTATTTACAATCCAAATTCTTTAAGAACAATGGAATAAGAACAATGAGGGTAGGTTATATTTACATCACTGATCTGTAGGTAATTAACATTTGGTGTTCCGTTCTTTCTATTTATTGATAACTTTATTGACCTCTCAACCTATATATTGCAAAGAATCTGTGTCTACTTTATGTGCATTGTGGAGGATACACGCAATAATTTCTGCATAATTGGTGTGGACTATTATGCAAATGATTCTAGTCTAAGTCTTTCATTTGATATGTCTCCAAACTATCAACAACTCGGACACACGTTTAAGTGCTACATCAAAACCCCATCATTTGTTCCCTTTTTTAATTTAATCACACGAAAATACGCAAACTTACAGAGTGCAATGATTGTAATTAAGCCGTGTGAACGGTTAGATTATTTTGAAAGACGTGCGGAAGAAACTGAAAGGCCATGTTAGGGAAGGGTGCTTTAGATGGAGAGAGAATCCGTTATTGTGTGTAACGTAATCGCCATCATATAGGGTGTCCATGAATCAAGATTTTATTTTTTGTTGCACCTCATTTGCTGGGATTCAGTGGGTTGTCACTTCATTCTAATATGGGTTTTTTTAAATATAAATAACCATACATCTTCACCGATATATGACACATTGCCATCTTATTCGTTGGAATATTTACAAGGGATTCATCCAGACTGTTCAGTATTCAGCCAATGTCAAGTGTTGTACTCTGACCTCGGAACCCACTAACACAGCCGCTACACATTGGAGGTGTCCCCACGTATATCTATCCTGAAACAAACCTACATTTATTTCTTCATTCAAAACCGAACTTTTCTTGAGATTGGTTTGAGGAACTATCCCCATTGTCCAGACATATAGCTGTTTCTTTGTTCTCTGATCACGGTAAAATTATTTTCAGGAAGTATGGTTCATTGTGTGTTGGTTACAGAAAAGTGTAGCTATAAAATAACTATCCTTTATTCAAAACTGAGGTCCCCCTCCTCCCCTCCGAAATGAAAGCAAAGAAATGGTGTGACTTAATTATTTTTCTTTTCTTATTTCGTACCTTAAGTATATTTTAACATTAAAAATTTAAATGACGGCTTAGATAACATCTATATTCCAGAGACTGGTTCATATCGCGTACGCAGCCTCCTTCCGCCGGAACTGTGGTGCTCTGTGCGTTTTGTAAGAACTGTGTTAGGTTTTTAATTTGTTCACCGGAAGGGCACACTAGGTTTTCGCTATATTTCATACAGAACCGTAATTGCTTCTTTACTATCGTCCGATCAAATCATTAAAAATTATCCTCGTAGGTTGGAATGGAGTAAGACTGTGCATAGCGTCTTGTAACATTCTCTGTCATTTTGAATCCATGTAAACGACCTGAAGTCAGCTGTCGAAAACTCAAGAGAGAACCATTTCTCTCTGTATAGTAATCAAACGCAGGCGTCACCTCGACCCTGCTGTGATCTCTCAAGTGTTTGTGGAACATTTTTACCAAAGTAAATGCTTTCCTTTTTGTCAGAAGTGATGTATATTGTCAGTGCGTCTTTGACGGAAAACTTCTAACAACAAATACACGAAAATTATCTTTCTTGCGTAGTTTTTAATATATTTATTAGAGGAACATATGTCATCGCCTAATCAAATGCACGTTTTATGGTAACGATTGGTTTTGGAAAAAAGTTTGGTTGGTACTTGTGAATCAAATCTATTTCCTAAGTGGTCTGGGAACGATCGCATGCCGCTGATATACGGAAACAAACATCTCAATTGAAATAAACACGACACCCAGCTACATTCACTAGATTCCTCTTTTTCCCGATTCCTTATTACTTTCGATGGCTCTTGTGATGATTTTAGGTTCATGTTTTTGACTTTTGTATTTTGATGAAATGAGAGGAATGCATTTAGAATATGTTGAGAGTTTTAAGTACGAATCTCTTTTGAACATTTATAAAAAAAAAAAAATAAATGAAAAACCCAAAAAACTAACATTAATGAAAGTATCATTAAAAGCAACAATGGGGTTTTGCTGTAAATATATATAATTATATTCTCGATATACATGTATTACTATGCAATGCAATTCTTGGAATTTTTATATTATTACCATTATTATTATTACTATTATTATTATTTCGGGTAATGAAAAAATATGAAGGGGATATCGTAACAATATACCTTAATGCAGATCTTCTTTACTCTATCCAACACTGTTGAAAATCGGATAGAATTCAACAAATTGCCTTGTCCATGTCTAAATAAGTTTCTCCTTATCAAATCACGAAAAGGAATATTGCTTACCTTTTTTTATTTATGAAATGGATATGCTCTAACAAAGCTTACTGACACGCTAATAAATAAATCATATTAAAACGAAAATGGAAATGACTCCAGAAATTCAAATAAACAATCTGCCATTTAAGATATAAATTTCATTTTCGAAAATGTATGAGAGTGCGTTTATGAACTTTCGGCATGCATAGGGCTTCATGCAAAGTATGCCGATGTGAAGTGTTGCAGTTCATACCCTCATATATTTTGAAATAGTCATTCCCAGCCGTTGAAATAGAAGTACTGTATTTGTCAAAATTCATACGCGCGTTGTGTACAACTGCGATGTATTCATGAGAAAATAGCTATCAATACAATTCGTAGCATTATCAAAGGTAGTAAAACAGTGGAAATTTACATGTATGAAATTATTCTATAAATAAATGCAACGGATCCTAATTTTTCCAATTCTGAACTAAAATGGCTTGTTACAGATTCTGGGCCTTGTAGTCCCACTTTTCGACACCATTTCCCCCCTCTATATCAAATAACAAATATAACTACAAATGTTATTGATTAGTATGTGTTCTTTAGATACTAGTAATTATATGAATACCAATGAATAAACATTTTATTATTTCCTTAAAGTGATAAATAATATAAAATGTATAGCCATTTCATATATACTATGACTGATGAAGTATTTCGTAATTGGGATTTAAAAAAAAAAAAATTTAAGTAAAATTTCTTTATGCCCAAGATAGAGGAGTTGCCTTCAATCAAGCTAGTTTTTTGCTGAACAACATAACACCAGTTTGTGTTTTCATAATTGTCATTTATTTGAAATGAAGAAATTCAAGCATCGTTTAAAAATACCGGGAGACCA
The DNA here is from genome assembly GCF_947568905.1 of Ostrea edulis. Taxonomy (NCBI): domain Eukaryota; kingdom Metazoa; phylum Mollusca; class Bivalvia; order Ostreida; family Ostreidae; genus Ostrea; species Ostrea edulis. Next base: position 19,596,581 of record NC_079172.1, on the reverse strand, counting down.
ATCCGAACACATACTGTATAAAACAAACACATATTGTATAAAACAAACACATATTAAATAAAACAAACACATATTATATAAAACAAACACATATTGTATAAAACAAACACATATTGTATAAAACAAACACATATTATATAAAACAAACACATATTATATAAAACAAACACATATTGTATAAAACAAACACATATTGTATAAAACAAAACACAATTTATATAAAACATATTGTATAAAACAAACAATCTAGGCCCAATTTTTAAAAAGATACAGTTAATTTCTCACGCTTCTGGTTAATATTTTTCTATTTTATGCCCGATACTTTGTTTTAGTAATGATTGAATTGTAATTTTAGCTAATGTTCTGTAATATAAAATAATTCTCTTTAATAAATTTGCAGTTTGACAATAAAATCAAATTGATAAGGCACAAGCACACTGCCATCATCACCTATTGTGTCCATGAAAACGCCTACAATGTGTGAAAGGTAATATATAATTATAAGGTAATCCATATCTAAAAATTCCAATAATAATTATTTTATGCATGATAAATATTCATCATACCGGGAACTATTCGCTACAAAATAATATATATGCCTCCTATGAGAAGAAACCGTCCAAGCAGTAACAAATAACCAAACACTGTAATGCAGTTTTGTCGAATATGTCATTTATTGAATGACATAAGGTAAATTGTTAAGTAAAATGTATAACAAACCATTAAGGGGGATCACCTGAATAAACAATACCTGCTGAAACATGTACATAGGTGTCAGGTAAAGTGTGATCCCCCTTTGAGACTGACTAGAAAATATTGTTTCTTGTTCATCCTATAAAATCAAAATCGCAAATGGTAGCCTTTGCATTTCGTTTGCAGTCGGAATAAACCCACGGTAAACATAGATACTGTAGAATATTGTTTATCACAGTTTGTGTTTAATAAGAAATGATTTTATTAAGAAAGGCGGTTGGACGCTGTTTATAAACGGCATGTGTATACTTAATTACACTTAATGCTATCTTGGAACAGGGCAGGAATCCTGATAAACCACAAAAGGGTCTTCACACGATCGCTGAGATAGACGAGCACTTCTCCGGGGGATGGCAAAAACCTCGTCATAGAACAAAATAATATCTTAACTGGTTTTGTTAGATCGCATATCACCGCATTTATAACGCGTTTTCTTAAATGAGATTCCTTTATTTTGATTTTATCTGGAAAATTAGCATAGACTTTTATATAAAACAAGATAATGACTAGATTGAGCCGTTTCATCTTTTAATTCACATTGCTACCTCCCGTAGTAAAGAGTTCTAAATTCAAACATTTTGTAATGTTTTGTTTATTAAACATTGAATCGCAATGATAACGTTTGGTAATTAGAGTTTAAATTAATTTAGTTATGTTATTAGATTTTTAATCCAACAATGTCGATTTCTACTGCGTGAAATGAACATCAAACGAAGCGTTATCAGGACAGGCTGCAGGATTCGAGATTCTAAACTTGACAAGTCGAAGCACTGGAATCGCTTTTCTTCAGTAGAAGTGCATCATATCAACAAAATCTGCAATAGAAAAAAAAGAGAGTAAAATACACATTATAAAAATATATTCAGTCATCAAAGAAAATGGTACACGCCTGAAATACAGAAATTTTGTTTATTAATTTCAGAACGTATAAGCAAGACTTTTCCAACTCTAATTTACTATACAGGTAATAAGAAATGAATATGTGCTAATAAATAAATAATAAACAGTGTGCTTAGAACATGAGATTTGTATAGAGAGCGAGGAACTGAAAGGACATTTAACTTTGGAGTAAGTCATTCTGTTCTTCTATCCAGTACATTAGTACACGTATTACAATGTGATAGTCAGTACCTATGAATTAGGTCAGGTAATCTATAAGATTAAGAGAGAAGAGGGGGGGGGGGGGGGGGTCACACGTAAAGAGCTGTATCCTACTTAGATGTACATAAAAGATCAACTTTTGCAATTCTTTGTATAAACTTTTTAGGTGAATTTTATGAAGGCATGGTTTTGTTTTTAGTAACACTTCACAACATCTAGAAATCATTTCAGTGTATAAATATTTATGATAAAGATATCTACAATTTACCTACTAAAATGTACTCATCAGTGCATTCAAATTCAAGATTAGTACATTCAAGTTTTCTATATTCTTAGAATGACTGAAAAACAAAAGAGGGGTTTTTTTGCTATGAAATTTGAGTTATGGAGATATGCAAGAATGTGTATGAAATGTTATTCTATAGCAGGTATTTTTATATACATGTAGCTGCTTTGTAGCACAGCACGAGTATAATTTGTGAACAAATCCTTAAAATATTGATACAATCCAATTAAGTTTAAATAATATTCTGTTATTTTCAAATCAACATTTTTCGTTTCAGCAATTTCATGTCCTTCTTAAATGACTGTACATTTGGTGTTTTTGTGGGGTTTTTTCCAATCATAACTGCATGTATTTTTTTTTGGGGGGGGGGGGAGATAAGATAATTAATTTAGCACCCTATGATAAAAACTAGAAGTAATGAACAATAATTGTTAAGGGATTCTACTAAATGCATCTTATTTTCTGGACATATCATTTTTAATATAATAAAATTAATGTATTACTCGTGACGTTCTGAACATAGCATTTCTTAAAACAATACATATTCTTTATTTCTTAAATATTAACATATAAACAATATATTGTCATTTAAAAGAAAACAAATAAGACAGGTGATCTTATTCTGAACAAAAATGACAGTACATCAAATATTTTAAAGATGGAGATTGACAATTTTTATTTTTAAACAATCTATTACTCAATTGAATTGAAGGACCGGGCAGCAGGAGCAATGCATTCCCTGGAGATCGATGGATAATTATAATGTGCGAAACATTTTTCTGAATTTAGATGCCTTAGAAAAGTGTTTGTCAAGATTACAAATTCCTTTCTCATTGTTAGCATGTACTTAAAAAATTGCCTTAATTTAAACATTGTAAGTATTTTACTCATGACATTCCTTAATCAATTTTGTTTATGCATACTTCCTTGTAAACTGGACATACGAAAATAAAATGTTCACCTTCAGTATCTAACAAAAAATTAAGCAATTACCCTGTCTCTAGAATAGTAGTAATAGATTTTATCATTCCTCCAATTCTTAAAATGCTAATGGAACGTCTGAGCTACGTGTAGCATTAAGATAAATTCAGATAAATTCAGATAAAATGTGTCTCATGTTCTTAAATAAATTCGAAATTCGCAAAATCAAAATAGCGATTTATTCCAGATTTCAAAAAATGTGACTCCTATATGGTTTAATGACTTCAGATTCCCAATAATGAAATGATGTTCAGATCGTAGCTTTCTTAGTTTAAAAATTCGGTGACTTGTTCTACAAAAGTGAGAAATTTAATGTCTATACTACACAGATAAAATATATCAGTTTCTGCTAAGTGATCCCCCCTCCCCCTGCTTAAGGCTCAAAGTACAAGCTCGTTATCAATAATTCCTAGGTACAGACGGTAGTAAGTAATTGTATCTTGTCGTGAAGACGACGTGAGTCTTATTTCATCAATAAGCTGTCGTTTGTTATGTCGTATTCATAAGTACACGCAATGATTCAACGTACTTATACGATACGATACGGAAAACCAGAAAAGGAGGCGGTTAATTGTGAAATGAATAAAAAAAAACTGCACACAAGTACGTCGTACAGTATTTGGTTTCACCAGTAACCATGATAGTAAAATAGACATCAGTAACTACATGTATGATAGTAAAATTAAACATCAATAACGATGATAGTAAAATATACATCAGTTAAATCCACATGTCTGAAATACACAACACACGATATTAATATTTTAAAAAATGCATAACCATTGTTAATCAACGTCATCAGACAATTTCTCAAAATATGTACGATTGCAAAATACATTCATGTATATCATCGGGAAAAAAGTCCTTTCAATATTGTCGAGATTGCAAAACTAAAGGTGATAAAAGTTCCTCTTTGCATATATCTCATATAGATGATGATATAGAAACCTTATATCTCGCTACACCTAATACAGTGATAGGACACACTCCTCCAATATGTTGAGGGATACACTCTGCAGTTAATCATGTCTATTTATAGATAAGCATCTTAACCTCATTCTGCAGTGCTCGTAATGTGTGTCCCCTTGAGATCAAGTATTGCAAATGTTCATGAAAGGTAAATGTCAAAAACGCACCTTTGAACTCGCACAAGAAGGAAGCACTTGATATATGTTTAAGTTTATTATTGCTAAACATGCTAAAATTCTATATTTCTTTATCAGTTCAAAATATATCTTTTTCAGGATGTATGATCCACTTGGAAAACGAATGATATATTCACTTAAAAGCTATATATGTCTAATATACTTTCATCCAGTTGCCCATCATTTGAGACTCTTATTTAGTATGCATTCACGAAATTAGACTGAATGTCGAGAAATATGAGACCTTTTTATCATATATTTTTCAGACTGTACTCACCTCTATAGAAGCGCACATGATTAGTATGTGACGTCACGAACATCGAGTTATGTAAGTAAATGTAATGTCGATGTCCCGGCCAGGACAGGTTTTTCTGACTAAGTAAACGCCTGGGTACTGTCTATAGTTAAAATGGTGAAAATATATAACAATATGATTCATATTTATTTCTTTTAAGTTAGGAAAATATATGTTTTAGTTTCCTAAAAATCTTTTTAAACTAACACGTAAAAGAATCACAGAAATGAAAGTGTACATCATATCAACTACAGGTCTGAACGATCCCGGAAACAGTCTAATTGAATGGGCGGCGGAAACAAATCAAACTCGATCGTTTACAATTATCTTGAAAATGTAGTCAAAAATCATATAACACTGAAGTAAAATGGAATTTTGAAGGCTGTCAATGGTTATTAATCATGTACAAATTAATCAAGACATTTATTAAGTCAAAGAACTGGCAAAGAAAATTTCTTTGTGATTAAATGTCAGAAAAAAAGTAAGGTTTCGGCTCTGGAAGAAAAATTAGATTAAATCTTACAAGTTTGATTTACTGCAGGTGGGAGTGCAAATATTAAACCAATCATTATAACGTCCAACGTCAAGTCAACCTCTCTACCAAGATTTATAAAACATTATCTTATAATGTAAAAACTGAAAAAAGACGCATGATGCAAACATTGTTTGGATCGTTCCAGGATTGAAAACAAAAGTTATTCATAGTATAGAGAGCTTTAACTGCTCCGTCGTTTGCACAGAAAGGGAAAAAAAAACTTGAAGGATTGTGTTCCGGCTTGAGATGAGTAAGATGGCAGTGACACATTTTCACATGATTTAATTTCATCTCCTTCAGGATAGTTGCACTATCATACTTCCTAACACTTTTTAGAAAATCACTGGAAATTGCTTAAAATTTTCTGATGACCAGTCCACTTAAAACTTTCCATGCTGATCCCAAGCGACAATTTCCTAAATTGGAGATATGTAAAAGTATATTTGTTGATATTGTCAATGATTGTCCTAGTGGAAATACTGAGCTACCCATTGCAAAATGAAAACTAAAAGTGGCTTTTAACGATAGACAATTAACATTCTATTTCTAGACATACTATTACTTTAAAATGATATTATCTCAATTGAATTGAATTTCACCATATGAACGATATAGTGCACTTTAATCTGACTTGATATGCACCTCAATGTTTATAATTCAAGGTTAAAACATTTACACAAATTCTACTAGAAGTGGGATATTTCATTTCCTCAATCGATAAGCTTTCAAATAAATCTACAGTCTTATATTCAGATAGAAAATCGCTCTCTTTGTTTCATGTCAATTATTCTCACTGCTGTTTCTAACTCATCCAATTTAATTCTATAATTCCTTTTTATATTTGTAACTGTTCAATTCGCTGATAAGGAATAGACTAATTACGATGTCAATCATCCTTTTTTTTTAAAAATCCGAAATAAATGACAAATAAATTACCGATTTACATAATGTATATAACTTAACAATTTCTGCTGAACAGAATGTAGATCGTAATATTGATATGAATTATTCCTCATATCTATTTGCCATGCAAAATTAAAGAAACATGGCTAGCATCTATATAAAAACCGAAAGATGTAAATTCACTGAATCCAAGGAGAAAAGGACAGAAAACAAAATGGTATCATTATGTATTTCGTAATTAAAATCAGGTGAGTGAGTAAATGAAGCAACGCGTAGGTACACGCCTCTGTCTAATCCTACTATAAACTACATGAAAAGATCACCCTACTATAAACTGCATGAAAAGGTCACTCTACTATAAACTACATGAAAAGGTCACTCTACTATAAACTACATGAAAAAATCACTCTACTATAAACTACATGAAAAAATCACCCTACTATAAACTGCATGAAAAGGTCACCCTACTATAAACTACATGAAAAGGTCACTCTACTATAAACTACATGAAAAGGTCACCCTACTATAAACTACATGAAAAGATCACCCTACTATAAACTGCATGAAAAGGTCACTCTACTATAAACTGCATGAAAAAGTCACCCTACTATAAACTGCATGAAAAGATCACCCTACTATAAGCTACATGAAAAGGTCACCCTACTATAAACTGCATGAAAAGATCACCCTACTATAAGCTACATGAAAAGGTCACCCTACTATAAACTACATGAAAAAGGTCACCCTACTATAAACTACATGAAAAGATCACCCTACTATAAGCTACATGAAAAAGATCACCCTACTATAAGCTACATGAAAAGATCACCCTACTATAAACTACATGAAAAAGATCACCCTACTATAAACTGTATGAAACGTCACCCTACTATAAGCTACATGAAAAGGTCACCCTACTATAAACTACATGAAAAGATCACCCTACTATAAACTACATGAAAAGATCACCCTACTATAAACTGCATGAAACGTCACCCTACTATAAACTACATGAAAAGGTCACCCTACTATAAACTACATGAAAAGATCACCCTACTATAAACTGTATGAAACGTCACCCTACTATAAACTACATGAAAAGGTCACCCTACTATAAACTACATGAAAAGATCACTCTACTATAAACTACATGAAAAGGTCACTCTACTATAAACTACATGAAAAGGTCACCCTACTATAAACTACATGAAAAGATCACCCTACTATAAACTGTATGAAACGTCACCCTACTATAAACTACATGAAAAGGTCACCCTACTATAAACTACATGAAAAGATCACTCTACTATAAACTACATGAAAAGGTCACCCTACTATAAACTACATGAAAAGATCACCCTACTATAAACTACATGAAAAAGTCACCCTACTATAAACTACATGAAAAGATCACCCTACTATAAACTACATGAAAAGATCACCCTACTATAAACTGCATGAAACGTCACCCTACTATAAACTACATGAAAAGGTCACCCTACTATAAACTACATGAAAAGATCACCCTACTATAAACTGTATGAAACGTCACCCTACTATAAACTACATGAAAAGGTCACCCTACTATAAACTACATGAAAAGATCACTCTACTATAAACTACATGAAAAGGTCACTCTACTATAAACTACATGAAAAGATCACTCTACTATAAACTACATGAAAAGGTCATCCTACTATAAACTACATAAAAAGGTCACTCTACTATAAACTGCATGAAAAGGTCACCCTACTATAAACTGTATGAAACGTCACCCTACTATAAACTACATGAAAAGATCACCCTACTATAAACTACATGAAAAGGTCACCCTACTATAAACTACATGAAAAGGTCACCCTGTTATAAACTGCATGAAAAGATCACCCTACTATAAACTACATGAAAAGGTCACCCTACTATAAACTGTATGAAACGTCACCCTACTATAAACTACATGAAAAGGTCACCCTGTTATAAACTACATGAAAAGATCACCCTACTATAAACTACATGAAAAGGTCACCCTACTATAAACTACATGAAAAGATAACCCTACTATAAACTACATGAAAAGGTCACCCTACTATAAACTGCATGAAACGTCACCCTACTATAAACTACATGAAAAAGGTCACCCTACTATAAACCACATGAAAAGGTCACTCTACTATAAACTGCATGAAACGTCACCCTACTATAAACTACATGAAAAGGTCACCCTACTATAAACTACATGAAAAATTCACCCTACTATAAACTACATGAAAAGGTCACCCTACTATAAACTACATGAAAAGGTGAAGATAACGAACAGTTATCAATCTTATAACTTCTATAAAATACAAGAGTAGGGCAAACACGGATCCCTGTACATATTAAATGTGGGATCAGAAAATGAGGAGGAGTAAGCATGCCCTGTCGACTGGTCCTATCCGCTGTGAGTCCTGTGTGTTGATCAGGTACAGGGAGTAATCCGCAGACAAAATCAGTGTGTAAAGAACGGCCTAACAATTGGTATGAAACACGTCAGACATCAATTGACCCAATGACAGGTTGTATAGGTAAATTAGATTCTGATAACGAATATATAGACTTTGCGAAATGCTGATTTTAAAGGAGATTGTTTCAATCCCTGTAACATCAACTTATATATGGCAGTAGCTTAACTTGATTCAAAAGCAGATCATATGCAGAAAAAGCTGTTCCATATCAAATCAGCTGAGAAACATAAACACCAACAAAAAAAAAGATTACCTGATGATATTTTACAACAACCATTATTGAATAACACAAATCTGAAATATAAAGGAAAACCCATTTTCTTCGATAATTGGGTGAGATCTGGTATCTTAAATGTTAGTGATTTATTTGATGATGGAATTTTTAAACCGCTAGAACATTATTCAAACATTAATGACAAATCTAACTGGCTATGTGAATACAAAATTATTATGACAATCACAAAAAAATTCGAGGACTAAACGATTTTTCAAATTCAAGCTGTGTAAATAAACAAAATGTAACTAATTTTAACTTCCTTCTTGGATTTACCAATATACTTAAAACATCAAGAAATCTTTTTTATAAAAATTTAGTTGAAAAAAAGTTTTGCAAACCCAATTTTCAGGCATTACTGTCTGAAGAATTCAGAATATTCGGTGATTCTAATTGGATAAACATTTATAAATGTAAAATTAAAGATTTGAAAGACAAACAGCGGAATTCAGTTATAAGTTATTGAATAACATATTATGTAATAATGCATATATTAGCAAATGGAAAAAAGATGTAAAGAATGAATGTACACATTGTAAGCAAGTTGAGACTACAAAACATCTGATTTACGAGTGTTATAATGTTTTAAATATATGGAACACTGTTAGCAGTTATCTATCCTTCAAAGTTCTATGGAAACACATTGTTGTTGGGTTTTTTCTAGAACAAAATGATAAAACCAAATCCTTAAATTTACTTATTACTTATATAGCCTACAGAATATACAAACATAAAATGTTATGTAGATTAGATTCTTTAAGTGAAACGACTTTTAATATGTATAATCATGTTAAAAAATCATTATGTTTCTATACATCAGTATTGAAGTATATAAATGCAAAAGAGCATAAATTTTTTGAACAACTTTGTAAATTAATGTAACTTGACTGCTGTGAAGAGACCAGTATAAACTATCCTTAAATATTTATCATTATAACTATACGGTCAACTTAGGTAATTTCTATGTTATTCTACTGTTGATATATCTACATCAACGTTGTATATGATATTTTTATGATTTCAAAAAATATTTGATATTATGTATTTTCATATAAATTATATATATGCCTTATATGAAATAATATTATAATAAAATACATTCAATCCAATGGGCCCCTGGCACCATTGGTGAGAATTAAGAGGGAGTATCCGAGGATATTTTATCCCAAATAGTATGTATACTTTTTAATAAATGATGAAAATTCAAAAAAAAAACAAAAAAACAAAAAAACACCAAATGCTGTTGATAATGGAATATTGGTACTTGAATATGGGAAGTTGATGATGAGAAGCTGAGGTCATCCCAGTTATTATAATGCTGAGTTGTTAGTTTGTCACTAACTTCTATGTTCAATAAAATATCTAAGTATGAAGCAGATGTGGGGGACTCTATTGTGTCTTTTATTTCAAGTTCACTGGGATAAATCGAATTGACATATGAATGAAAATGAGTATTGAACGTCGTCGATGTATCTAAATGTCGAGTTGAAAACCACAATAAGATATTTTTCTTTTCATGTAGAAGCTTCTGAATAAATTCTGCCTCGTAAAAATATATAAACAAGTCACAAGGAGCACAATTCGTGCCCATGAGTATTCAAATAAACTGTTTCGAGACCTGATAACCAATGACTAGGAAGATATTGTCAAAGAGGAACTTCAGCATCTTTTGAAATCAAATTCGGAGTACTTGTGCTTAAAATCAGGGTGGTGTTAAACAAAGTATTTTGAATGATTGATCACTAGATAGGAAATATTTCCTTTTCCCATGTTATTGAAGAAGCAATTGTCTATGATGTCAAAGAGTTTAGTTTTTACTTTATCGTGAGGAATGGTCGTGTGAAGTGTTGAAAAATCATACGTTGGTTGTTTATGTTATAAAAAAAGTTTTGTGATTTCAAATTTACTAAGAGATCTTTAGAATTTTTTATAATTCACATTTGACTTGCACCACTTTTGGTATATATTGTAGCACACTATATATGTTTGAAGTTTCTCCTTCATTTTCGTGAGGAGCAAAGACATGGGCTTGATAGAACATGTAGTGGATCTAACAATGTATCTCTGTAAAGATTTTGTGAAGTTTAGAAATCCAGTATAGGTATTTTAACTCATATTCTTCGTCCCATTGACTATGATATTAAATGCGTTTAAAACTGAAACATAATTTTGAAGGATTTCATCTTTTGAAAAGGAAAATGGAGTATAAGTATTACCAAAAGTTCGTTTAAAATACAGTTGTAATGATGAGCCTTACAAACAAAGACAATGTCATTACAAGCTTTGTCAACTGGAATCAAAACATATTCCTCATGTAACCTATCTAATTCTTTGATCACATTTGTTTTACTAAACACAGGAGCATATATTGTACACACTTTTTTTTATGTTGGATACGTGATTGTGATATTTTTCATATACATGTGCATTTAATCCATTCTGACAAGGTAGCAAGTTCTTCTTTTCCATATTTAGGCCATGGTCTGGCATAATCGTGGACAGAATTCATAATAGAGAACAAGTTCTGTCGCCAATTAAAAGACCGAGGCTCTCTGTATTTAGGACCTTTTATAATAAGTGATTTCAGGTCCTCATTATCAACTATATCAACATCACCAGTAATGATATGTCCAGCTGGACTATAGTTGAAGGTAGACGAAGAACAAGAACACGTCGGCGGGCTATATACATGCATAAGATGGCCTGTATGTAATGCAATGTTGGTAATTAAAAAGTTTGGATGTAATGGTAGAAGTATATTTGTAGGATATACAGGGTGCGGGCGAGAACTGAATTTTTTTTATATGAAGAAGAATGTTGCTTATGGTAACGGCATCTATTCCTTTGTTAGTGATTAAGTTTAAGGAACTGAAGGGTTATCATCCGTAATCTGCAGTGGTTTAAAGAGGCCTGTGATGGGCAACGTTCATAATCATAGAATTCAGTCTGTATCCTGGTGATAAAAACTTCAAATATGGACTAGATTTGGCTTCTTTAAAATTATCTCAATAGAACAGAGTAAAGTTTTGTGCTGGTATGATGTGAATCGAATGGTCTGTTGACGTAAGATAAAAGTGAGTCAAACATGACATCATTTATATTTGGTCTTTTGTATGAACGATGTCCATGACTGCGTTTACGTCTTTGAGCATTTGGAAAAAGTCATACCACATTTGCCCTACTCTTAATTTTGTAATCTTTATTGGAGTTATGAGATTGATTATTGTTCTTCATGTTATATTAAAATCCTATTACATTCATGTTATTTCTTAATGGACTAGTCGGATTCCCTACATTGTATATGTTGTATTTGCACCCATATGGAAATGCAGTACCTAGAGTCTTGATTCAGTGATCTTTTATTTGTCTACGAAAAGGGAGTACTTAGAGGTCCAAGGGTTATTAGTATGATGACAAGTCTTTTCTAGAATTCTGACTCGTAGACAACGTTAGAAGATTTGCAGGTCAAATTTTCAAACATTTTGGTACAGAAGCTACATTTGCTGAGATTACTAATAAATGAATTCCTAGTGATCAATACATCACACGTTATACAATATTTGACAGAACAGAGATGGAGCACGTAAGGTCCGTATAGGAATCATCAAAAATGTCCCTTCATGAAACATGGCAATATTTACATACCATAAGACTTTGATATTTCGAAGGATAATCCGAGGGACACAAACCATTCTGCTGAGTCTGTACCCTTTATAGACACCACAGAGAATGACACCTTTTTTATATTGAACGACAGGTCAGCCAGTATTATCTCGTTATTGTTTATATTAATGAATACAACTGTTTGTATACACGAATTGTTTTTATTTTAACCTGTTTATGTATTTTTAACTTTTATGTCCGTCGGATGGGACGTTAAAGGGTGTCCCGTGTCAAGGATCACAACCCCCTTGGCACGCAAAAGATCGTTTCCCTGATGTTCAAAAAAGAGTAGGCTCACTGGGGGCCGTCAGGGAAATTTAAACACTCACATCCAAACATAATTCAATTAAATAACCACCGTAAAATGGCTGAAATGTTGCCAAAACGGCGTAAAACTTCCATCAATCAATATGTTAATGGAAGAGCATATATCGAGCGACAAGAATCCTCGGGAACACTGTGTCCACCAACGGAGATAGATGCTCGACGGTAAAATGAAAAGGTGAAGATAACGATCAGTGATCAATCTCATAACTCCTATAAAGGTGAAGATAACGATCAGTGATCAATCTCATAACTCCTATAAAGGTGAAGATAACGATCAGTGATCAATTTCATAACTCCTATAAAGGTGAAGATAACGATCAGTGATTAATCTCATAACTCCTATAAAGGTGAAGATAACGATTAGTGATCAATCTCATAACTCCTATAAAGGTGAAGATAACGATTAGTGATCAATCTCATAACTCCTATAAAGGTGAAGATAATGAACAGTGATCAATCTCATAACTCCTATAAAAGTGGAGATAACGATCAGTGATCAATCTCATAACTCCTATAAAGGTGGAGATAACGATCAGTGATCAATCTCATAACTCCTATAAAGGTGAAGATAACGAACAGTGATCAATCTCATAACTCCTATTACGAATACAAATTCAAGAGTAGGGCAAACACGGACCCCTGGACATACCAACGGTGGAATCATGTGCCTAGGAGGAGTAAGCATCCCCTGCCGATCGGTCATACTGCCGTGAGCCCTATTCCTGATCACGTAAACGGAGTAATGCGTAATCAAGATCAGTGTGTAAAAGAACGTGTGTTATGTCACAATGTATTGTAAAACGGACTGTGGATATTTCATCAATCTAGCGCAAGACTAGTTGCGATGGAATTTATTGACAATTTTAGTCAATGTTTTCTCATTCTCATTCTCATTCTCATTTAGTCAATCCATTCCGTGCATAACCTTCTTCGATAGTTATTTTGCAGCAATAACGATTTGGTGTGCAATATTCTTATTATAATACCACGTTTTGAGTGTGACATCCTAATTGCTATCTTTTTTTTAATCCGTGCGCAAAAATTAAAGTATATGTATATGAAAACACTGATAAGAATAGTAAGGAAAAAACGGAGTGACTGTAAATATTGTAAATAGTGCATCTTGATTATCTCACTGGCATGGAAACAACTATTCGTAACCTTAACTCACATAAACGTCAAAAGTCTTGAATCTACATTAGGGAGATTGGGGGTTACAAACCCATGGCATAAATTCGTACGAGTTTTTTTTTACGATTATGGAATGCATCGTTAATCACGTGATATTGACTGCAATTCGCAGGTCCTCCAACATAAGTATTGTAAGTATTGTTGTAATCTAAACCACGGTGACAATGAGAGTACCAGGCGCATCAATGTCTGGTACAAGAGTCAATTACCCAGATAACGCTTCCGAACGCGTTTGGTAGTGATACGAACTACGACAACACATGACAATGAGTATACAAGTGTTATTCGTACATTTTGTAGTAAGTCAACTTTTTAATAGCTGATTGGCTTTAAAGTTCACAATTTTAATCGTATGGATTTTTTAATACACGTTACACTTGATCAAATGTAAATTAAGCAAAGATATCTTTAATGAGTTTTTCAGTACTATGGAAAAGAAATATACTAGTACACAGGTATGAATGGTAAGAAATTACATGAATCGTATACAAACTTGGAGTATATCATCTGGGCAATGACAAAGTCGACCAATTAGAGGGTTTCTAGATATACACGACACGTGGGAGGTGCGGATCTAGATATACCCGACACGTGGGAGGTGCGGACCCTCCCTTCACATTCACACAATCAGCAACTACAGTGTGCCACAAATTTCATTCAGAAAGGTATACATAGAGCAGCAATGTAAAATTGTAAGGTATGTTTAATACATGAAAATACAATCATACGATGAATTATGCTGCAATTTGAACTGTTTAAAACAGACATCAAACCCAATCTTACAATCATGAAATCGACACCACCCTGAAATAGTCGATCTACACGTCATACTCACGACAGAAAATTACGGTACGTACAGATGAGGTCTATCAGTACTAATTAGGTAAAGATGAGGTCTAGCAGTACTAATTATGTAAAGATGAGGTCTAGCAGTACCAATTACGTAAAGATGAGGTCTATCAGTACTAATTACCTAAAGATGAAGTCTGTCAGTACCAATTACGTACAGATGAGGTCCATCAGTACCAATTTGGAAACCATCTAGAGTAGAAGGGAATTAAATAGCAAACATTTATATCCTTATTTTAAAAAAGAAAATAAGTACATGTAGATGTATGAAGACAGTGTGCTGCACTAAGTGGTGGATTGATTGAATATGGTTTAACGTCCCTCTCGAGATTTTTTCACTCATATGAAGACGTCACCATTGCCGGTAAACGGCTGCAAAATTTAGGCCTTTGATCGGCACTTATGGCCATTGAGAAGGGAGGGTCGTTATCTTGCCATATCTGCTGTGACACGGGCTTCAGTTTTTGCGGTTTCATCCAAAAGACTGCCCCATTTAGTCCCCTCTTACGACAAGCAAGGGGTACTGAGGACCTATTCTAACCCGGATTCCCACGGGACTGGTACATTGATGTCAAACATGGGTAATCTGTGTCCAGTGTAGGAAGATTTTCTCTTTTGGTGCATACACAATGCTGGCAAAATATAATGAATATCATGTATGACATGCAGTGCGCATGCGCATTGATGGAAGCCCCGGATGCTAATATTCATATCAGTTTTAAAAGGAAAATATTTAGACTATTATGATATGCATATTTGTCTCTCTATAAGTATCCATATCAAGAGGTTGGTTCTGATAAAAAAAAAAAAATCATTTTGTGTTTAATGCATGAAAGGTGGGCAATCTAATAACCCCTTTAAGGAATACAAAACAGAGAGTTGGGTAAACACGGACCCCTAGACATACCACAGGTGGTATCAGGTACGTAGGAGAAGTAAGTATCGCCTGTCGAACGGTCACGCCCACCGTGAGCCCTATAATTTGATCAGGTAAATGAAGTAATACGTAGTCAAAATCAGTATGTAAAGAACAGTCTAACAATTTCTATGAAGCACGTCGAACAGCAGTCGGTCTATAATGACAGGCTGTATTTGCAAATCAGATCATTGTAATGACCAAGGGCGGATCCAGTGCCAATTGCAACACCCCCCCCCCCTTAAAAATATAATCTATTTTTCATCTAAATATATCCAAAGACACTAAAATATATACGTTTTATTTCTTCAGAACTCAGTAGTTTCAGGGGGCTTTGCCCTGGACCCACTGAGATTAACAAAACAGTGCACAACCATCCGTCATCCCCCCCCTGCAGAAATTTCTGATCCTCCATAGACGAGTGTAGCACATATTGACCTTTTTCAGTCACGTTTTAACTACGTCTAGAACTTTGAATTAGGGACACGTCAGAAGCTGCTTTGCTATTTGCATACTGACTGAGATTCAGTTAGGAAGTTTGAAATGAAACATGAATATATAGACTATACACAGGGCCACTATGTACATGATTAATTGACATAATACCATGTGTGACAATTCAGATATTGTTTCAATTTATCACGATATGCATCTTACTTAAGGAGGAAGTAAAGATTGGGGGAATAAACTAAGGAAACGTTGTTTCCTTTCTACGCTGATTTTCTCAAACGGATTTTTAATCTATTGAGGCGATATATTGTTCGGATATTTAACAATGTAACATCGATAAGTGAAACGACCACGGCTAAACCCCAGACAATTCTGAAAATGAGACGGATGAACTTAACCCTAACTCTTTTCAAAATCTAAATTTTTTTAAATTTGTGTAGAAATTAGTAAATAGATACAGAATGTGGTACAGTAATTTCAGATTTTGAAAAATATTCATCTCACGTTTGTATTAAGGAGGCTGATGAGTTTACGCCATTTTGATTTTTGAAAGTTCGTAAATTTAACTTATTTTATTATCGTACCAGTATGTACAAATGAATACATGATAGCAATTTTTCAGGATTATCTAAGATACTTTACACATTTTTAGAAATACTTTTCAAATAAATAAATGATCATATACTTTCAATAAATCCCTTGCTATACTGGATTGTCATGCTATGGTTGGGATTTTTGTTCTTTTCACTTAGCACGAAAACTTGTTAAAGTTTTAAACAGACATATCTACAAATGGAAGCTTTGCTAGTTTGTTAGCTGTCCAATCAGTTTGTTCATTTGTTTGTATTACCTCACAATTTTTTAATAAAATGCCCCAAATTTGCTCTAAACAAGTCGCTCAAAGCCTTAGCGGTGAGTGCTTTTTATCACTTGCTGTGATACGTGCCCTTTGGTTTTCAAGGTCATATCCGAAAGACCATGACTCCCAGAATCCGGGTACCTGTGGAAGGAACATTTAATTCTTAATATATACGTTAGTGTCGCGGGTTTGACGCGGGGTCAGAGGTCGAACTCGAGACCTCCCAAATGGACATTTAATGCTTGTTTTAACCCGCGCAGTAAACAAACAAGGTCGGCTCAAGAGCCAATTTGGGCTCACATTGAGCTAAATATATATTGTGATTCTTTAAATAATAGAATGTATTTCTTTGGTTGTTACCTTCGCATTAACGCAGTATAATTATATTCTCCAAAATGGAGGGTATAATTATATTCCCCGGCAGTGCAACTGTGTTAAATGCTTTTAGGTGATCGTGTGACGGTGCATGCATGTTCATTATTACCGCAATAATATTTTTTCGACAGATTGTTTAAGTACTTATACTCCGATACATACAGTTTCTAATGACACTATAATCCCGTACTTTTTGCGAGTTCACCTATTTTATTTTTCTAGGGAATGTACTTTATTATTAATCTATTTACTGTAGACACAAATATTGTTAAATAAACTACTGATACATATTATTTACAGTGTATGTATGTCAATTATGAAAAATACCAAGATAAAAGATACCTATGCGATGAAAAATATGGAAATTATAAAAATAAATCGGATTGACCAGGTCTACAGTCAATTAAACCGAAGTAGAGTTGTACTTATAGCAAACTGAAACAAACGAGTGCCTGTGAATATATATTGCGATAGAAAGTACTCTTTAGATTTTTCACTTTTTATAATAATTATCACAGGGTTTCACATCGTGTTAACTCTCTATCTTAAAGGGGCTGAACTAGGATGTCAAAACTTTTGGTTTTGTTTTGTTTTTTAATTCTGAACCCTGATTAAAATCTGGAATGCATTAAAAACGAAGAAAAATAAATCTGAAAGCAAAAAATACGACCTCCAATCAAATTTATGAAAATCATGTAAAATTTCTCCGCAAAGAATTATTCACTTCCATACAATTTAATGTTTCGGTCATCATTAATTCTATTTAAGCAAAAGAGAATCCAATGTCAGAATTACAACAAAAATAGTAAAATGAATTTTGATATCTCAGTAGGGATTTCATGTACTTTAAAGCAGTTTTAATCATTTTAGTAACAATCGGCCAATATGACTTTGGCAGCCGATGCCCCTCTAAGAAGAGAACAAATGTCGTATAGTAGATAAAATACAATAAATTAGTGATACGATTATTACGAAGTATTTGTGTCTGACGTCATTTCCTGTCCTTGATAAAATTCTAGTTATCTGTTAACTTACTTAGAAAATAAACAAAATCTCTGTTCTCTCTGTAATGCTTTTAAAGTATATATAATTCTCTCTCTCTCTCTCTCTCTCTCTCTCTCTCTCTCTCTCTCTCTCTCTCTCATTTACATGTGAAATTTAACAATTATCAAAATATCAATAATTCACCACGCTATTTGCAAGTCAAAAGCACATAATTGAAGGTGAATAAGGTTATTTGTGTATTATTATGAATTTTTCACTCATACAGAGACGTCACCAGTTTAATTGAAGTGCCACAAATTTTGACTAATGCACGGTCCTCAGGGCCGTAGCTCAGTGAGTTTTTTAACGTGCCAACGCCTACCGTGACACCAGACCTCCGTTTTTAAGGTCATAGCCAAAAGACCCGAGACTTTTACCTCTAATTCTGAGCGTTTGGTAAAGGAACAATCAGTATTCATGTTAAACGTCTTGGATTGGCCGCGACACCAGGATCGTGAATCGGGTCTCCCTGTTGCGAAGCAGAGCGAGGGATTCGGGTTCATTTCTCGATTAATAAGACACAGTAAATATACCTCCTTTTCACGGATATGACTTTGTATTCAACATAGAATACCACTCTTACATATACATATCTTTTATTTGCTATTATCGTTTACCTGATCAGGATATAGGGCTCAGGGCGGATGTGACCGGTCGACAGGGGATGCTTACTCCTCCTAGGCACCTGATCCCACCTCTGGTGTGTCCAGGGGTCCGTGTTTGCCCGACTCTTTATTTTGTATTGTTATAGGAGTTATGAGATTGATCACTGCAGGTTCAGGTGTACATACATGTATATATGTACTTTCTTTAATATTTAATATTTTCTTACAGAACTTCAGATGTACATTTTCAATACATTTCGTAGTTTCAAAACCCCATAGTTCTGAACCATATAACAAAATGGGTTGAATCATATTATCAAAAAGGAATAATGTCTGCTTACATGACATATTATACCACTTTATAAATCTAAAAATAGTATATAGAGCTTTTTCTGCAGAGGAACATGACGATTTTGCCTTTTCCATGATACACCAAGATATTTATAAGAAGATACAATTTCCACTTCTTTACCATCATGAAACCATTTTCTGAATTTTTTTACAATGCCACTATTTCGAAATACCATGATTTTTTTTTTCATTTTTCTAAATTGATACTCATTCCATATTTCCTACAAAACTGTTCTAGTACTCTAATTTGTGATTTTAAGTTTACAACTGTATCAGAAAAAAATTGCTATGTCATCTGCAAACAATGACTGCATTGTGTTTGGCATGTTTTCATCAAAATATACACCCTTGCAATTCATATCTTCTAACATGAATAAACATGATAAACAATAGTGGACTAAGCATACACCCTTGTCTTGTACCCGTAGATCATTTGGGGAAAAAACCTGAGAGTTCATTTTTGTTTATGACACAGGGACTTAACTGTGAATACATAGATTACAATTTTTGAGCTGGTACCCTTTACCAATAAAGTATACAATAATATGTTATGCTGAACACAACCAAAAGCTTTTGAAAAGTCAATGAAAAAACAATAGAGTCTCCTTTTCTTTTTACTTAGATATTTAAACATATTTGTTTGCAAAATGAAGCAATTATCAATGTTTGAGTAACGTTTTCTAAATCCTTCCTGTTGCTCACACAATTTATTTTCTACTTCTGCCCACAGTGTCAACCTATAATTAATAACCTTTGTAAAAAAAAATTCCCATGTAGATATAGGTATTCGCTGTAGAGAGGTTATGTAGATGTAGGTATTCACTGTAGTGAGGTTATGTACATGTAGGTATACACTGTACTGAGGTTATATAGATGTAGGTATTCGCTGTAGGGAGGTTATGTAGATGTAGGTATTCACTGTAGTGAGGTTATGTAGATGTAGGTATTCACTGTACTGAGGTTTATAGGTATTCGCTGTAGAGAGGTTATATTGGGCGTTTTGACTCATCTGAATCTAGTGCTTAACTGCTAGTAAACGTAACACAAGTTGCGTAATATACCTAACGCGTGACTTCTCTATATGAGTAAAAAAAAAAAAAATTCCAATAAAGCATACAAACAACAATGGTTTTACGGGAGTGGTATTTACTACACAGGTTCACATGTACTCACAACTCTACAAAATATGGATGTCGCTATGGAGTATGTAATGATGGTCAACTGAAAAATCATCCTAGTACGAGAAAGAAATTGTTATTCAATAACGGCGCGCGCGTGTGTGTGTTTCAGAGAGAGAGAGAGAGAGAGAGAGAGAGAGAGAGAAGATCGGGGAACTCGGTGCATGTATATAGAATGGAATATTCCCTTTGAAACAGGAAGGTTTGCTGACTTGTTTTTTACTTTTTTGAATGTTCAAACTACAGGGGAAATTAAGAAAATTACAGTGTGTATATATATATATATATATATATATATATATATATATATATATATATAATGACCTAATTTATCAGAGCAAACACAGATCTTACTACCAATGTACGGAAAACGCTATCGATAATAGAGGAAATGTACGTGTCAACAAAATCTCCAAACCGGAAACTGCGCACTGCTAAACCTCTGATCCGTTCTCTCCTAAACAGGAAAATTAGTACAGAGCGAGTAATGGTTAGGGTCTCTGATCAAAGCTAGATATAAACTGCGGTCGTGCCCTCTCTGTTTGTCCCCGTTCTTAGATCCGGTAAACAAAATCACACCATTAAATTGTTATATGATTAGTTGAGGCTGAATATGGAATATTTACTTGTATATAGTATTTACTGTTATCTATTCGCAAGTTCCCCATTGACTTTACAATTAGCAACATCTTATTATGTGTGGTTCATTTCTGCATTACTCTGTTATTGGATGATTTAAATAGTATTTCTAAACAAGTAATTCTTCTGTTGCACATCTTCAAACTTTAATGAAGTTTGTTTTTACAGAACACAAATATTACATAAATCCAATTACATAGATCAATATTCGATTTCAGTCAGATATCGAAAACAATTGTAAAAAGTCAACTAAATAGTGATTGAAAGTACCAGTAACGAGCTAAAATCATGGGGTATTTACGATGTTTTTGGACTCAACACTAAATTGAATTTAAAATATATATAAGCGCCTATGACAATTACTTTGTACACGCCTATTCAAACATTGCACTTCTTCCCATTTATTATCAAACTCAGATTCAATCAATAGCAAAATTATCTTTCACACTTGGAATATAAATTACTTCCTCCATGCAAATCTTCGATTCGCAAAACAAATTAGAAAAAGTAGTTGTCGTTTATTTATATCAATCTGAAGTGCATCTCGACAGGGACAAGATATAGGCTCAAGTGTCTTCCTCACGCCGACTTTCATCTTATTCAACCGAAGTATTGAAAGAAGTTGTGTAAAACACTTTGTATAGAACGATGATGTGGCGCTCCATACAGGAGTGTGGTTTTATGAACTACTTATGATTGTTTATAAATACTTAGATATCACTGAAATCAATGATGTTTATCAATACGTTACAAGGATTATTAATATCTCCTAAAGGAAGCCGAGAGTGACCGCACCAGCCCATTCAGTGCGCTGATTAATGCCTTTTAATTAACTCAGAATTCAGTCACCTCATTTATCGATATCACGTGGTTAAGAATATGTGTAATCATATATAAATTTGCATTATAGTTAAATTTCCACATTCCTATCATGAACATGTAATAAGGTATGGGATATTTCTGTGTCTGTGTTCACACATTCACTTGTTCAAGTTTATTTACTTATTTCAATCCACGCAAAGTATATGTAGAAATGAATACATTTGTAAAGTAATGCACAAAAATACGAAAATACTTTCTAGCTTGCTAATACGACATTGGAGTATCTGAGTTTTCTTTGTTTAATGTTCTACTATACTGAAAGACAATTTTACTAAACATGACAGAATTCTGAAGAGAAATAAAATCCTAATGCATAATATCACGATCCAGCCAGAGTATTTTCATGTAAACCTCATAACAATATTGTTAAATCTTCAAAAAATCCTTTTTATCAATCATACCTTTGAACTTGACCTTTGTATATGGGAGAGGGCCTACATAGGCTCTGCCTGTTGCCCAATCCTGTTGAGTTTCTCAATAAAATGTTTAAATTAAATTAAATTAAATTAGAGTATTTTGAATTAAAGAGAGCGTACCAGATGATTATACATCAGAGAATTTATTTCAAGATGTGAGCTTTGACAAGTCTGATGTGTGGGTAATACCAAAAGGTTGTGCATGTATATTTAAGAGGTTAAGAACTTTTTTTTTTTTGAAATAATAATGATAATTGCAGTTATTTGATTTTGGAAAAGGAACATACCATAACGTACCATATACTATCGAGTGGCTGTCAATAGGTTTATACTTCAAAGTACTACACTGAACAGGTGAAATGCTTTCCTGAAAGTCGTTACAATTAGTATTTGTATTAATGCATTTCCACATGACTTGACTGGTCACGTATCCGATTAACTAAAACACATTTATTTGAAATTAAAACTTCTACACTGCAAAAATGAGTAAAAATAAAAAGATTTCAAAAATTACATCGTCGTATACCCCCTTCCTGAATTTACTCAAAAGATTGAGTGGGTGTTACTCTGGTTTTTTTGTGTAACGTCATTAATTTTTTTTATTTTATTTGAATGAACTCATATTTTTACACACTACAACGCACAGCCAAATATTGACAAACTGCTATAAGTTTTATGAATTTGTTTTTATTTTCATATACCTGTTGACATAGAATATTTTATCACACACAATACAAGAATCGTTTATTTTTTGGTAGCAAAGGGTAAAGAAGAATAAATTATGTTTTTGTTGTCTTACCATGATAATAATGATAATCGTTGTCGTTAACAATAACTATCAATTTAATTGATTATTTTGAATATAAATTAAAATAAGAGTATGACTTGTCCATATTGATTGTAGAGAAAACATTCGTGGACATGCAGTTATAGGGACCTAGCTTGCATATCCGGAAGTTTAGAAAGAATTATTTACCTTATGAAATTAGAAGCATGACGAAAATGCATTTTCCAATATCCATAGATTTTTAAGAATACAAAGCATTACGATATTACCTTATCAAATTAGAAGCATGAAGAAAAACCATTTTCCAATGTCCTTAGATTTTTACAAATACTACACATTACGATATCGTAGAATATTCCTTATATCTGACCGACTGCAAAACTGGTTATAAGTTGTGGTGGTTAGACAATTACCAATTATATGGCTAGTGAGTTATGGTAGAGAGGTGGTGATTGTAACAATCGCTAAAGTCAAGTGTAACAAGCTGTGGGAACAAAGAAATAGTAACACGGCTAAGCCAAAATATTCTTACATGTACAAGGAAAGGGGCACCTGCTATCATCATCGTTAGACTATAGTTAATGTTGAAAACACTATACCTAGTACTTCTAGAATATGTCTCTGCTTTTTTTTTTTTTTTTGTTCACTTCGATCTATAGAAGAGGAGAATATGAATATGATTTTTAACGAGTTTATCTTGGATTGTTTATTCTGTTCAAGTACTATTGAGTTCCAGTCAAGTACATGTGCTTGGGCTTAAATGCCACCTTCTTGAAGAGAAATTCAATGTTTCTATTTACCAACTCCATCCAGGATACCAATGGCTAATTTCACAAAAATTCTGACAATTCGTGTGATGAAAATTTAGAAACGTATAATTTCTTAAGTCATATCTTACAGGTTTCCAAATAAGATAGAATATCAAAAATATACAAAGATAAAATATCCGTAGACTAGTGAAAACCTAGCATTTGCTTGGTTGTAAAACGGAGGTTTTTTCTTTTATCTTTTACAGCTAGACTTTATGCGTGGAAAGGGCCACATATTTTATACATTAAACAAATCGGAGAACAGGAGCCTGTATTTATAATAGATTTTACCACTAGGATCAGTACCTTTAACTGGTTTTTAAAAAAAACTTTCCATTCATATTTCAAAATTATGAAATATGATTGCTCATCGTTTATCTAAACTTGCCAAAAATTTGAATTTTTAAAAATGTTCGCCGTTAGATAAATTGTAATAAAGTGTTTTAGGTATAGGTCACACACCCTTGATAGACTCCAGTAAGTGTCACTTGATTTCAATAGTTTAGATAAGATTTAAATTGGTTTATTGTTTATTTTACAATCTTTAATCTGTATCATTTTCGTTTACAGATTTAGAATAAATATTTGATGTCTCTAGCAAATATTTTTTCCCAGTTGGAGTAATCTTGTGTACACGTATCTATAATATAACGATTGATGTTCAGGAATTTTTGAAAATTTTGTTTGCGTGATTGAAGATATTGTTAATAATACTCAATTTGTTGAATACTTATTTGTTATTTCGTTCAAAATCAGAAGAAAAAGAATTTACAAAAGGTCCATGATATTTTTTAAAACGTAAAATGTTTTAACAATTTCTGAACATTACAAACATATTATATGTACATGTAAAATAAACTTTGTACCTCAGAAAGGTTATACAGGGTCTGCCTGCTGTCTAATCCTATTACATGCTACATATAATCCAAAACTTAAAAAGGAAAATGTAGAAATATTTTTAACATTTCTAAATAAAGAGCATATTTCGTATTGTCGATTTCCTCTTTTTTATTTTCATCTACTATATATACATAAAGTCTGTAAAAGTAGAAACTGAACATGATATAGAAGTCAGAATAAGGTTTGTTACGGATATGTAGAAGTTAGTACTTACGTGAATCGGGTTCTTAATACCCATTCAAATAAAACCCGTCTGGTCTGCAAGAAAGAATTATATCACTTTTATATTATGCAAAACCATGTAAATGATAAGGACTTATAAAAAGCAACGTTTAGCAAAGGAGGAAAAAAACTTTCATAGAACAATTATTCGAAGTACCAAATTCTTCACTTGATGGTTGTTAGCAATTTATCCGTGTTGTACAAAACTCTTTCGAAAAATTAAGATAATTCAAAACAATGTAACATCAAAACCTGGTAACGAATTCCACGTGAGGATAGGACCCTGCGTCTGTGACTGGTAACAACTGTTCCCCGGGACGCAGATTGAGTGAAAACAGTTAAATTTTAAGGATGATTTAAAACCATACAACTGTGTAACTAAACGCTTAATAAAACCCGCAAAGATATACTGAAACATGCATATGAGATATAATAAAGATAGATCGGGGGCCAGACAAAAAAAAACACTTTTCATTTACGCGAGGAATAAAAAAAAACAACCGGGGCATGTGGGTTTTTGCTGTTAGATTCTATGATAGAAAAGGTGAACGAAAGGCATTATTCGTGGAAACTGAATCCTCCTTTGCCATAAAGCATGCTAGCTGAATGTAAAATTTCGACGACAGACAGACTGGATTTTGTTGTTATGCTCTATAAACTAAAACACGACAGTGTGGCGATCTCACATGCAGACCATGTCGGGCAGTGAGCGCTCGCCGATTTTGAGACTAACCACCCCCTCCTTGCGGGCGGTAAACGACTCGCTCGACGGTGATTTGAGGCACTAATCTACGTGCGATATCGGATTTTATCGAGAAAAATGTCGTTTCACTCTTTTCCAAATGATTTCAATTTCATACAAAACAGTACACGGAGTAAACATCCTACTCTGTAGAATAACATTAAGGCACATTGTTGATACGAAAATTGAATCGTTTAGTAAGCGCAAGAAGTAAAGATTAATAAATAAACGAGGCTTCACACGTTGTTTCATTTGCGGAATTTATGAAAAACGTTTTCAAATAATTACAAAAATAGTTGGCATTTTGCAAATATGAAAAAAAAAAATCTTTGGAAATACATTTCAACAAACCAAATAAATAAAAATATCTACTCTTGTCAAGCTCACTATAATACAAGAGAAAGTATCTCCCAAACTGTTTTTATAATTTCTTGGGGATTAGAACTTAAGAAAGAGATTATATTAGGTTTATACAGTCATAAATGTTAATATAAGCCTTTGTAAAATACTGAAGCTCACGAGGAGGGATGAAATATTCGCCCTTTTCCTGCTTGAATTTTACAGCAGGAAATCTCTCCGTCATTGGCATACCGGATTGTGATTGGACGGCGTCTGAGCATAATTTGAGATACAGAAAGACCCCCGTTATCGAATAGAGCAAAACACTTGGTCGTGACAAACAGGCTCTCCACAATCTGAAAGCGTTTTGACAAGAGTGTAGCATTCTTGAGTGGATTTTTGGTTGTGTGGACAAGGTGACTATGCAATATTCCAACCATTCCGTAATGAATTTGTTAGGTGCCACGGGCCCGGCTGGGTGGCCCACTGATCATCAGACTATGCACTGCGGCTTAGACTATTATAACGGGTATGGGCTGCAAATGGATAACAGCCGAATGACGGATCAGCTTCACATGTACACAAATAATCAGGCCTGTATGTACGGAAAATCGCCTTCTCCAACTTTGACTTCACAAATCCACAGTCAGCAGGGATACACACTGACAAATTTGTCTTCCTCCGGTTCCAATAGTATGTCGTTACCTGTCCAACCAGGCGAAAGTTCCATCAAAGCGGATCCAGACTCTCATATTCCTGGAGATCTCCGGACCTCTCAGTCCTCACCGGATCTGATGTCCCCCGGATCATCATCACTGTCCACAGAAAACGGTTCTTCCATCACTCCCAAAAGCGAGAGCAGTGAAATCATGGAAAATCTTGACAAACGTATGTATTGAAAGTAAGCTCGTTTGTAGTGGTGGCAGTGTTTTTAAAATGTCTGGACTTGTTGAGTTTGATCAAGAGACTCTTGTACCACAAGGGGTACTTCGAAATCTCCTTCTGTCTTTAGAAATCGCGATTTGTATCATCAATATAGGTAGCTATGAAGAGGCCCACTTAAAGTTATTTGGGGCTTAAGCATACTTTCGATGTGTGGTGATAGGTGTTGCATAAATCTTATCATCTCTAAAGGTGAGGCCCATTCCAATCTCTTGTAATCTTGAGACTTGATTTGAAATTCAATCCCCATTTTTGCAATCCATCATCTGAATGTGCTAAAGTGTCTTCGTCATTGCTTCAACAGCCACACTTGGTAACTCTTTCACGAATTCTGTTTCACCCATACTTCAGATTCTGTTGTATGATATGACATATTTATTAAATAAACACCCATTAATTTACTTGAAATTTTTCAACGGTAAGATAAACTACTTCGACGATAAAAAAAAGAAAACATCACACTGAAAAATTAAAATAGAATGCATTTCATAATCAATTAAATAAATTTAAAAAAAAATTGTTTATTTAATGTTTTTAGGATTGACTTGAAATGATGTTACATCATGATTTATTTAGCCGTTGTTATCAACATCACCCTTTTGAGAGGATAGTTTTTCTTTTATGTCAATCACATTATCATGCAACATTAATCAAATGTGAAAACAGTTTCAAGATTTCTTGAAATATGTCGACCAAAGTAGTGGAAACATCGTTCTTAATACTATTTAATGCTATTTGATTTTAATATTTTCATTTATGATTTAGTGAATATTATTTCAAGATTGCACTTTTTTTTTACTATCGTCTATCATCAAGGGAAAAAAACCGAATGTCAAATTATTTAACAACACACAGACATATATAATATTCACAAAAATTACATAATCATGGTTGATAATATTTACACCATAATTATCTCTCATGTTATCTGTAAACAAATTACAATGCAAAGAGAGAGAGAGAAGAAGAAGAAGAAAACCGCGTACATGGTGCGAAATATTTTCCTGAGAAAGTTAATATTAGGGCGATATCAGAAGGAACGATATTGAATACATATGTACATACACATGTCGAACTGGGTTTGATGGGGAAGATATACGACAGAAAAATGGTTTTATCACACCGGTCTCTACAAATTTCATCCCCAACACCGTAGGGGCCCGAGCGCGCGGTCGGATGCACAAACATTATTCCTGTCATAATTCAAAAGTTCAAAGAAGACTGATTATCAAGTCTTGGGGCAGTTGGGTGGACATAGTTCGCAGATTGGTGGTATATGTGTGGAGAATGGTTCCCATATAAACAGCTAGTTTCGATATATACCGAGTGCAACGTTAAACGAGTTTAAAACTTTTAATTTGGATTCATTAATTTTTAGCTTATGGTTTCCGCAAAAAACGGAAGCCGGCCAGGATGATTAGGGCTAATGATTATGTATTTCTATCAAGTGCTTGTGTTGCAGCACAGATTTGATCATTAATAACTGAAAATATATGTGTCATGTGATTTTTTGTCAGATGTCTCTTTTAGTTAATGGTTTTTAATTTTCCGTTCGACTTCTTAGTTTCTCAAGCACTGGTATTTATGGTGAGAGATTGATAAAGTTTTTAACCAGTATTTTCTTTGGAGCAAAAGGTTACATGTTACATATACAGCAATCTGAAGGCCGTTTACCAAGAATGAAATATTTCCTTGTTTAGATGGTAAGATTGCAGATGTTTTAGTTTCCTGTACCATTTTATTCGTAAGGAAAAAAAATGTGCTGACTTGTGCATGCATTTCCTTGATCTGTGGTATTTTCGGAGTTTGGATAGAATATTCTGTCCGCTTCTTACGCAATCCTAAAACATTAATATTTTTTCTGTATTTTCTTTATTATATATTTCTGTGTACCCAGATAAAATCAAATTTTGAAAGAAACTAATTTTTATTAAAACATTTTCTAAATTAGAATGTGACTACATTTATCAGCTGGAGCCGTAAAAACCTGCGGACATGCTCGGATCTTGTGTGCGCGAGGCCCCGGCCCGTTCCTTCGATTGGGTCTTTATTTTCTTGGTTAATTTTATGATCTTATCATTCAACATAACCCACTATTTACGATACATTTTTCTAATTACGTTGTGGAACTTTGGGCAATCAGATACGGCGGCAAAAATACTTCAAAGACGTGAAATCTCGAAAGCCTTGGACCCCAACCGGCCCGTAATGATCCTTTTTATTTTTAATCCGTATTGGAATCAAAATATATCATTAAATTAGAGATAATATTTGAATATTCATTCAAGATTTTTCGATTGATATAAAAATTCAATTTCAGAGAGAAAAAGAGAAATATGTTTTATCTCCAAATTATGGAACATTTTCATTACACAGAAGAAAATTCCTTGAGACAATGTTAGCCTGTATATATATATATATATATATATATATATATATATATATATATATCCAGAAATTGCAATATAGAATCGTTATTTTTTTAAATCTAAATGCTGCCTCCCTCTGTAAATAAATCAAGCTCGTGGCAGATTTTTTTCATTTAATTTTATACATTGTATTACACTATCATCGACATACAGAATTCCTGCGATCATCTGTGTTTAAGAAAACTGGAGGTCATGGAGTTCATGTTATGTTAAACGGGGGATAGGAGAGAAATGATACCTCCGCGATCTCACTATTTAATCTCATAACGTTTACGCTTGGTCGTCAAGCTCAAAAATGCAGAACAAGATCTGTAGATCGCCATATTTATTGGACATTAAATACTCTTGTGATGTTGCACTCCGTTGTGTGGCCGAACGCCACGCTAGATAGAAATATTCAGGGTATTTCACGGACTTTTACGTAAAACTTAACAAATCAATTAACGTTTATGATAGTTTAGTTAGAAAATTATCGCGATGCACCCGATTAAACGTTATATAGACTAGAAATAAGGTGAAAGAGGAGCTCGATCGAGGAACGATTTATGATATTTAATAAAATTATAACAGATGGAACATTAGAGAGCATTATGCATTAGTTTATATATATTGATCAATTCATCGCACCTGAAACCTATGAACAGGATATTGATACTGTCGAAGGTGGTGAGGTTGTGCTTATACATCCATTTCAAATGTGAATCGAGAGAGAGAGAAAAAACCAGCCTATGAAGTTAATTTCAAAATTACAGCCTTATAGTCAAATCCAAGTGAAAGTAACATTATCGTTTTGAATACTCAACTAATACCAATTAAAATGCCTTTGTCTGCATCAAAATAGTGGCAAAACAATATAAATTTTATATCAATACAATAGCAGTCTTTCCTACTGTATTCACTCCTTACACTAAAATCAGTGTAACAATTGTAACAATGCCCCAGATCAACAACGGTTGTATGTCCCAACGAGGAAACACCGGGCGAGTGATCGGGGAGACATCCGCCCGGCAGCAGGATGTAGACAGAGAAATTATCACGAATCTGTAAAATATAATCCCGCGTACCCAATTTATCTCAAAACCAGTATTTCAATATTCTGCGTAAATCTGTTGTGCAAATATGCACACAGGAAAAACAATCGTTGACACAATTATAATCTGTGGTTGGACTACTTACATGTCCCCCCCTTAGTCTCACTAGACTGTGGAAGGTTTTCTTGTCATTTTAATTCCTCGCACCTGGCATGCAGTTCCTTTATAGGGTGGGAAGGGAGTGAAATCTATATGCATTGTTCGTTCCGATATTTTAAAGTTTGTATTTACATGATCTTCTCTAAAAACATATGTCACAGCAATTGCTTATCATAAATATAAATTAAATATACACCTCAGTGTTTACAAAATACCTTCAACTTCTATACATTTTAATCAGTTTTCAAACCAACAAAACAAAACATAGATAAAAAGAACGACAACAGCTACTTATTCATGATATACGATCCCAGACATGTTCTTGGTATCGTCTTGAATTTTTTATTCAACTCTTTCAATCACTCAAACCAAAATAATGGTAATGATAATGCAATAAAAGATTTCAATCGATCAGAGCTCAGGAAATGCTTACTCCTCTTAGACACCCTTAGTCCCACCCCTGGTATGTCCAGGGACCCGTGTTTGCCCTTAATTTAATTTCGTATTTTCGGTAAGATTTATGAGAGTGATCACTGAATTTTAAGGGACAGGTCATCCCGAAAATTTGACAGTTTCAGATTGTTCGTATCATTGGTCATTTTAAGTGCTTTATATATATTTAATATGGTAACATATGCTATAGTACTACCTATCTATATATATATATACAATGTACAATGTTATATATCCATTTGTCTATCTATTTATCTACCTATCTATGCATCTATCTATCTATCTATCTATTCATCTATTTATCCATTAATCCATCCATCTATCTATCTATCTATCCATCAATCCATCTATCTATTTATTTATCTATCTAGTGTTACATATAATACAAGAATTTAGATTTACCAATGTTTGGTCAGTGATAAACACGTCATTATTCATCGATACAACTGCGGACCTTTATATATATATATATATATATATATATATATATATATATATATATATATAAGAAGTCTCTTTTTTTCGGAGTAATTTTTATTTAAAAATCTAAACACTTTCTTGAAATATTTCGACCGTTTTACCGGTCTTCTTCAGTCTATACAGATATTGGATTATTTCACGGATTTACATATTTGTGATATCAACTCTTTCTATTTGGATGAGAGAGAGAGATCGAGAGAGATCGAGAGATCTCCAAATGTGAAAAAATGGCTCAGTGTCCGGTAATCAAGAAGTAAAAAATTAAATTAAATCAACATGTTGTCAGATTTTATTTAATATTATTTTACTTATATATATATATATATATATATATATATATATATATATATATATAAGGAAATGAAGTTAAAGTTGGAGATATTTATAGGATTTGAATGTCGAAGTGAATTATATAATGGTAAATGGGGTGCATGTTGAGATATGTAAGATATTGTATACTTCCTTTAATGTAAACAATATGTATTCAATAAATTGATGGGATTGGACAGCAGGCATAGTCTATACAGGCCTCTTCCGATACTTCCTTTGTCTCCATGTCCCTATAATTCAAACAAACAATAAACAAATTAAATATTAATTCCTTAAATAACGGAATTTAGGGAGATGTATATCGTCATCATATCTTACAACATAGAAAGTTAGAATATATTTATAAAGATTTGACAAATTATCGTCTATTCAAATTGTTCTGAGATTGCTTTATCAAACACAATATCAGCGGCACTTCAAGCCTCCAGTTGAGAGATGTACAGTTTGAGATATTCGGGATGTGTACTGCAGCCACATAGTATTTATTTACAAATCATCGCTTTACTTTAGTATAATTTTCGTCACGATAAAAAAAATTGCTGATGATATATTTCACATGCTTGTTTAGTGGATAATAAACAAATAAATGGAAAATCAAACAAAACAGGGATCGAGAGTTTACCGATGTATATAGAAAATGGAAAGAAGACGCCAACGGACTTTACGTTTCAATCATACCGTCCAATTATGAATGGTGAAAGGGACCTCATATATGTATATCTATTATATATATATATATATATATATTGTGCCGGATACGAGGTCAAATGATTAAAGAATAAAAATGAACAACGACACAAACAATATGAATTTGTCTTTTCGGGACGACCCGTCCCTTCTTCGGGACAACATGAATGTAAACTAAACAAATAAAATGCAGTGTAAACATGCAAACTACCTCTAATACTAAACTACTAAAGTTGAGAAGAAACAAAACATAGATCCACATATTAATATTATCAGTGTAATATCGGGCAATAAAAAAAAACTTCTCTTCGGAACCAGAGTCCGGACACATACTGAATTACTGAAATTACTGATCTAATTAACTCTTACGCTAGATGAAGTCAAAAACAAAGGACGGGTTAACTAATCAGTACATCACACTAGACATAATATGCGCATGGTAATAGCAACTTCCTCGTATCAACTTCTACTAGAAAGCAGGGAAAATCAAACTATGCAATATGATGGCAATTTCCTCGTGTCTATTGCAACTGTAGAGCTGAAAAAATCAAATTATTACAGTATTTACATGTACACACTGAAAAAATCAAATTATTACAGTATTTACAAATTATTACAGTATTTACAAATTATTACAGTATTTACATGTGCACACTCAACTCTTTGATATTACATTTTCAATTGATTTACTTCAAGAAATTCTATATACATGTATCCCAAATAACACTGATTAGCCTAGTTCCTTTAATTCGGATGTGGCATTTCCCAGCTTCTGATAAAAAAAAAAAATCGTGTTTAGCAATAAGTAACCACAGAAGACGTTAATTCTCTTGTGGTTATGCATTACAAATGACAAATACAATAAATTTCACTGTATTAAAAATTTTATTTGTGGATGAGTTTTCAACATTAATCTTTTCTTTTTCCGGGGATTCAAAATTATTTTGATGTTAGATAATTACATACCAACGGCTGACATTATCAGGATAATAAGAAGTGATGTTATAAATAAGAAATAAACAACCAGGGAAAAGAACAAAAATCTTCAGAAATAATTACGAAAATTATATCTTGGAGAAAACGTGTTTAATTTGATTAAATTTACCGTAAAAAAAAAAAAAAAAGGTTCTAGTTGAGCTTTCGTATGTCTTAATATTTCTTCAAAGTTTAATTTCATCCTTAATTTCCAGAAATGAACAACCCCATCTTTTTTATACAATGCTTTTAATTTGTTTCAACGCTCTCGCAAGGGTGGCAGTTTCCACGTAAAAATATTCGAAATATGCGCAAAAGGACTTTTTGGCAAACAGACAGTGAAAGCGATTTTATCATTTTTCATTTACCATTTTCTGTTTCCTGACATTTTAAAACTTGACAAACTGTTAATATTAATTACTCGGAAATACGGAGCATGCTTCTGAGCGCTTAGTCTTCCCACAAGAAGCTAGCGTATGTGGAGGGTTGATTTTTTTCTTTCGGGCACGTGTTCTTAATGCTAATAATAACCAAATATTAATTGCTGGTGTAGGATGCAACTGTTAGGTAATGACTGGCCTCTAGAATGGGATAACTGCTTCTTTACAGAAAGTTATTGAAAAATTATACGTAAAGGAACAAACTCTCGACAGGCTTGCCGCGGAGCAATTTCCACAACTGTTGTAACGTTTGTATGCGCGCTTCCGCCCCCTGCTTGCAACTGAAGATTTTCCTCAAGTATCGGGTGTAAATCTTCCAATGATGGTCTCTATTTTAAAGCATAACTTCTTAATAATTATTGTTTGTGAGCTGTTAGAGACGACGGGAGAAATGCTGGGGTGGGAAAGATGCGCGCGTCAATCAAAAACAAAAACGAAAAGCTCCAAACACACGTCTAACGTGTAAAGTGCTTCAGTCGGAGGAACGACAGAACCATTAAACAAATGGTATCCATTAAAGAAAACAACTGGTCTTATTTTTTAATTTACAAAAAAGAGAAATAGTTGATGAGTTATATCTTTCATAACGAGGAGATGAGTGCTATTCATTTTTCTTCGGTGACATTAACAGAAGGAATTTGAACTTTTGATGTTAGTACATGAAGACGCGCACTGGTTTTTCTTAGACAAATGAGAGATGGACTAGTCTTATAGAATATATACAATGGATGTCATGTAATCTAAGTAAGCTCCTTGAAAACTCATAATAATAATTATAGAATTAGACTTCTGTAGTCCCTAGCTCGAGTTAAATGGATTTCCTGTCTACACCGAACTTTGATTTTGCTTTTCGCATTTTTAATTGCTGGTCCCCGTTTCTCAAGAGGGTTTAGTTAAGTTCTGCTCCATGAGTCATTTGTGTAGTTACAGGGGATTAATTCTTATCCTTTGATGTTTATATGACTTATACAATGTCTCTTTCATGATGATATAACAGTTGCGATGTAGAACATCTTCGTCACAATGACACATCTGATGAAGAACAGCCATTGTTTTATGGGCGGGGCTACACATGATTCCCCACAAAACAAAACGATGGCAGCTACGTGTTTAAATTATCTAAAACTGTTTATGCTAAACAATATCTAATTTTATGTGGTTTATTTATTTCGCTGGTATTATATGAAGTGATGTGATATACGAACATCACGTGAATTCTCGCATACCAGGGTCTTGGTCTTAATTAATCCTCCGCTGAAAAGTTCAAGTTCAGTTTATTCACTCACACCATATAACGGTACATGAGGAACATATATATCATTACAACTATACACTTGTCAGAGGTTATATAAGAGATAATATGTAGACTTAAATTTACAATATATACAAAGTATGTTATAATGGAAAGAGACATGGAAGACATGGAGAACAGACTATTCGACTATATCATATATTTTTAAAATAAACATATATAGATTTTTGAATGTTGTAAAGTTATTTTAGTATTTGATATAAGTTCGCAAAACTTGATGACATTTGGCGATGTACAATATCTAGCATTTTATATATTCTAAATTCTAGTAGCAGAGATTGTCAAACTTGAAGCAATAAAAAAAAACATACTTTACAACAGTCTGAGATTTTGTGATCATTCTATCATTTACAGCAGTCTGAGATTTTGTGATCATTCTATAATTTACAACAGTCTGAGATTTTGTGATCATTCTTTAATTTACAACAGTCTGAGATTTTGTGATCATTCTTTAATTTACAACAGTCTGAGATTTTGTGATCATTCTTTAATTTACAGTAATCTGAGATTTTGTGATCATTCTATAATTTGCAGCAGTCTGAGATTTTGTGATCATTCTATACTCCTGCGTCAAAGCTGTATATCAAGATCAGTAAACCAAATTTGTTCAATAAAATTATATTTTTATTTTTAGACAATGGAAACTGCAACCAAGCTCCTTCCCCATTGGATGAAAATGACAACGACAAAAATCCAGAAAAATCAGGAGAATGTAACTTAATGAAACAGCGCACACGGCGAAAACCCCGGGTGCTATTTTCTCAGGCGCAAGTTTTCGAATTAGAAAGAAGATTCAAACAGCAGCGATATTTATCCGCACCCGAAAGAGAACAACTAGCAAATTTACTCAAACTGACTTCTACACAGGTCAAAATCTGGTTCCAGAACCGAAGATACAAATGTAAACGTCAAAGACAAGATAAGAGCCTGGAGTTGTCCTCCATCCCTCCCAGGCGTGTAGCAGTTCAAATGTTAGTCCGTGACGGTCGCCCATGTTTGCCACAGAACGTTCCCGGGGCTCCGTATTCCGCATCTTACAGCAATCCCTATTACCCCTCACCACTGAACACTCATGTCTCATCCGCAGTCCCTATCAATCCCATGCAGCAGAATCCATATGCTAATTCACAGATTGCCCAAGGAATACGGTCTTGGTGATATATCTTATACTCGATCTTATTTTGTTGTAAATATATGTTATTTTGTAAATAAGAGTTGTATTTTGAATATGAATTACGTGAAAAAGGAGTTGTGTTTCATGGCAGGTCAATTCATTTCGTTCAACGTTTATATGATTATGTATCAAAAGAATTCTCAACTTGGAGAATAAAAATTTGGCGTATGTCATGAGCATAAATTGTACGTGTGTGTCTGCGTGGAAGAAAAGTGCTGAGGATTGGTTGAAAACTGCATCAACTGCAATTTAATTCTTAGATATTCCTTTTAAGTTTTGAATTGACAGACTTCGAGTCATTTATATTCATACGAATATTGTTAACAATTTTTTTTTCATATTTTACAGTTTTATACGTTAATATTTTGATGTCATATTTTTTAAAATAAATGAAATTGTTTTAATTTGTACAAATGATGAAAAAAAGTAAAATTTTATGAATAATACGTTTTACGTCATTTCTCTGAAGCTCCAAAGTTTGTTTTGTTGGGTTTTTTGGGATGTTCGTTTGTTTTCATTCTAGTCCCATGGCAAAATGATTTATCACTAGTGCAATTATACAATCAGTGCTGTTTTGAAATATTTTTTGCACTTGGAAAAGGATACATATCTTGCACTATTAATATTTGAAGGAGAAGGAAAAAACCAGTGTTTTCCAGCCTATTTTGAATCATCAAATATGCACGGATTTATATTCTGAAAAATGAAAGCATTGTTCATAAAAGTAGCTTTCATTTTACATTAATTTGAGGTCAATAGTTGTGTACACATAGTGACGTTCTTCACGTATATATATCATGAATAAGTAGCCGACCACATTTTTCTCATGGGAATACATCAACACATTATATAAATAAAAAGTGTAGGGTGGAGTAACTTTATATAGTTCTAACGACATCTATATATGACCTTGTATTACATATACTTAGAAAGTCTTGCTTCTAGATTGCTTCTTAAGATACATACACTTCAATCAATTAGAAAGCAATCAAGTTTGGTTGTATATGGTTTTATTTCGTTGACAAAATTACTTCAGACAAGAAGATGCGATCTTCAGTTCGAGTGCTCCTCTAAGGGATTAAAGGGTCATTGTTAAAGAAACAACCCCGTATTGTGTCCTTCCAAAATAGACCAGCCTTTCAGTTTGACGTGCCCTAATACAAATAAGGATGCTTACTGTAAATCCAGGGTCGCAATGCGCGTTTTGTTCTTAAAATAATTTTCTTCATGTGAGAACATGCATTTCATCATGGACTAGACAATGTGCTTTTGTTTGATGAGTTAGTCCTGAAACTAAATGGACGTCCACACTGGGAATGTCGGTGAATTCATCCCACTCGACGTTCATCTAACTTTGCATGAAGTCTTTCCGATGCGCAATACCCGAAAATCAGACAATACAAAATGGTCTGTCATCACGTGGGTTGACCCATCACACTTACGAGAGTGTTTGGTTAGAAAATCAGAACTGTTTATTAGTAGCAAGAAACATTATGAAAGGTCACCGAATTTTGAGAAAACTGGCTCAGCTCTGGAGTCTTTGTTACGAGTCATTAGGATATGACTCTCCGGGGACCGGATACGTCATATTGTAAATATTCCCGTCGTTTGGATAGGGCGGAAATTTGCGGGACCTCGATCAGCCATGACTCCCACGTTAACATTCTCTGCAGATGAATGGCGTGTCAACCAGTGGTAGAGACACGCATACGTTACAACTCACTCAGTCTTTTAAGAAATTTAGCTTCTTCAAAATATTGACATGACGTCGCTGAAATAAGAATCAAATATTTAGATAAACCCAGTCAATGACGACATCAAACACGTGATCCCCCATCTCTCCCGATTTGTTAAAAATTGATCCATGAAGTTTTTTTTCGGAAGGCGGATACGAGTCGGGCTTTCGGTTTCGAAAACAGACGGGAGAGGAAACTGCATTGTTGGTTTAAAATTATGAAACTGAAAGTGTCCTACGTGCTACAGAATTTCAAAAATGTTTCATGGCACGGTTGGTTGATTTCAGAAATTACTAATTTACAGTTATAATATTAAACATAACGAAAACAATAGCTTATTGATAATTTATAAGAATAATGTTTAATATTTATATTTATTCTACCCCGATACCAAGAAAAAAGAATTTATTGAATATATATACACAAAAGGCACTAATTACGTTCCAACAACACCGGATCGGATCCACAACGTGGATACAAGGTCAAATACAAAAAAATATTCAAAGCACTAAAATGACCAACTACACGAACAACCAGATTCTCGGTAGGACTTGTTAAACGAATGAATTACATAATGTAGGCAACATTAACAGAAAATGATAACAAAACAATATAAACTATATGTAAATACACTTAGCACTGCAACTACTCTAAAGTCCATGGTTTTGGTCTTTAGGCTTGCCATTCAATGTTAAAAGCGAAGAGAATAGGACATTAGGACATGTCTTATTCGTCCAGAGAGCTGATCCAATATATATATATATATATATATATATATATATATATATATATATATATATATATTAATATCGGAGTAAAATAAAACAAAACAAAAAACTCTAAACACTTTATTTCTATTTTTAGAAAGTGTTTAGAGTTTATGTATATATATATATATATATATATATATATATATATATGAGACTACGTTATGGTGAAATTTCTTATTATTATTCTTATTCGTATCACTAAAACACATGTATGCATGATTTATTATAAAATTAATACATTGAATGAACACGACCGTAGTAACGTACAGAGCGCTCTCAAGAGTGCAGTTTATTAATGCATATAACTTACTTATCTGTTCTGTATTTTTACAATGATAAATAACATATGGAATTATCATAGTACATCAAATATGACTACACATGACCTACCCGTGGTGTCAATAAACACCACAAATAAAACACGTGTTCAATTATGAAATAATTTTTGAAAATACATGAGGGCATGATCTGCTACGCTTCACGTCAGCATGCTTCATGAAGGGCTATAGTACTAGTATTTTCAAAAATTAGTTTAATTTTTATATTTACATTTTACTTTCATTTTTATTGGAATTCCTAGCCGTTAAAATAGACAACTACATTGCATTAATGAAGAAATGGCTATCATTGCCATTGGTATCATGTCCAAGGCAAATCATTGGCAATGTAGATATCAAAACATGAATAAAACATTTTCATTTTCATTCTTTGAAACTCAGACCATATACTGCAAAACTTGCCTGTAATGAAAATGAAAACATTTTTTGTTAAACATTCTAAACTATTTCCAAGGAAACACACAGGGAATATTAATATGACATCTTTTATTTACATGTTCAAATGAAAACAGGAAACAATGGCAAAATTTCGTTTCTTGATTTTCTCTCTACCATCCCTCTCTCTAAATAAAAGAGACTATCTAAAAACGGTAAATATAATAAATTCATATAATGAAATGCATAATGATTTAAATACATAATATGCTGCATTCTTAAAAAAAGTTTCAAATCTCTCTCTTATATAACATTTTGTGGTTGCATAAAATGGAGAAATTGAGAGGACGCGCCGCACTTTTATTTTGACTAGTTTTTGAATGGACTTTGCTCCCAAAAGGACACTCTAAAAGCCGGTGACGCTGTTTATTTTTGTTTTTTCTTTATACACAAGTACTTTCCCTGAATGAAAATAAGTATACATCATATATCATAAGTATCTGCCAGCACTATCTGGTGCATTTTATTACAAGTGTCTGTTTAAGATGTTCTAAATTGTCATTTTGACAAGAATGGGTGTCGGATTTCTTGCAGAAATCTACCATTCAATAAAGCTGTCTTAATTGTTTTATCTTGAGGTCATTGTCACCCACTCGGTCAGTACTTTAAACACAGTAAATGTGCACTTAGTATGAAAGGGATTTTCAACACATTCTAAAGATTTACACGGTAAACAGAGACCCACTCAAGCACCCAGCTCTTAAAAAACACACAGAAAATCCCCCTTATTTTTATTATAAATATCCACTTATAATTGGTTTGTTATAAAGAACATCCAGGAAGTGGTCGTGCTTTCAATTTTATATTCGTCATACTTTTGCAAACTAGAAAAAAAAAAATAAACTTCACATATATACATGTACATGAATACATATGATCTCAAACACATTTATTTATACTCTTTCCGATAAATGAACGAAAGATATAATTTGTTAACAACCCACTACAAGAAAAGGTCGGACACTTGTAAATATTTCTTGCTTCTGGTAGACGATTTGACGGTAAAGCGGCGCGGTCTGCGCTAGACGCCCGCGCCAGATGTCTAGATGGCAGTAAACGGTGCCGTTCTTCTCTGGGCCTGCGCAGTGTCACAGTTGTATACAAGACCCAACACAAAGTCATGATCTATCGCCAACGGTTGACACCAGCAGTCGTCATATTGGGGTAAAACTAGTGTTAGTACTAAAGATACAGAGAAATACTAAGTAGATACTGAAATGGAAGGGAAAAAGAGAGAGAGAGAGAGAGAGAGAGAGAGAGAGAGAGAGAGAGAGAGAGAGAGAGAGAGAGAGAGAGAGAGAGTAAATAATTAGTATTGTTACCTGTGTACATACATAAGCTTTAATCTATGAACTTTATGGTTCATGATGATAATTGATGTGCTAAGGATTATGGGACATGGGATTTACATCATGTACATGTATGCATGCATGACTATTAGTGGGCGTCCTTAAACAAAAAACAAAACAAATTCTATCAACAACTTGCTCCAATAATTTATATGCAACTTTGGAATCATCTGAATACCAAAATACTAATTAATGCATATCGCTATGCCTGGGCGAACGTCTGCTATATATCGCCATGTCTGTGAAAAGAAGACCAGTCGATCCTTTTCTCATTTTCTTTTATTATTAAAGATTTGTATAGCGTTAACAGACGGGAAATGATATCATTAATAGCTCGGGTATACCGAATTCTTATTGCGGACTTGAATTCGTAACAAGCGTGTGTTGCTGTAGTTGTTAGGAAATCCAGTTGGAGGTGGACAAATTGTGTGAGATGGCTTCAAACCGCATCCGTGTCAAAAGTATGCTCAATGAACTTCAGGATGTGTGTCTGCAAAGGGTCTTTCTTGTTAATGTCATTTTTAAATATAACGAAAACCCGATTGGCGGACGGGGTTTATAGAAAGCAAATTTTCTGCATGATATAGCTTTCCCATTGTCAATATTCACACACAAACGCACGCACACCCGAAAACGCGCGCTCGTGAGCGTTGATATAACTATGCAGACGTTTTTGCTCCCCACGTCTTCTATTTTTATGATACTTTAGAATAGGTCTGGTTTTCAAATATAGATGGGTCAAAATTTTCCAACGGAAGCAATTAATGAATTTTTAATTAAGAAATTAAGCATGCTAAATGCACATGCCGATACATTATTTTCCTTATCACAGTTTGTACTGATCACCAAAATGAATAAAGATTGCATTCAAAAATCCATTTTTGTAGGTTGATAAACACAATATTTCATAAACATATGAATGGGGCTAACGTTGATTCATAAATACACACAAACATGTGACGTACATAATTATGTGTAACTCAAAGGTTTTAAGTGAAAGTACCTCAACTGAAGCTTCCCAGTGTTATATGTAGAACGTACGTGTAATACTGTCGTATTAAGATCATATTAGTGCGTGTTCTTAATTCACAATTACTGTGCTTGGGCTGGGTTTTTCTTTCTTTCCTTCTTTCCTTTTAATTGTCTTTCTCATAACCGTTTCAACAACTTCGTCAGTGACAGATCCATACGTTACGACGTTGTTTGTATGAAATATTAAACGAAAGTTCATATGGAAAAAAGCTCGTTAACAACCGAAGATGTCTACATTTAAAGTAGAGTGCGCCTCAACGGAAGGCGAATGTCAGATGAACCTGCACTCATATAACTGTTGTTCTCATTAATTATCTCTAAATCAATTAAAGTGTGCCATGAGTTAATTTTAGTCCGCAACAATTTGGAGAGTCTATTTACAGTTCACTGTAATACTACGACTTGTAAGTATCTTTAATATTGATTCTACTTATTTGTAAGTATCTTTAATTAATACGACTCGTTTGTAAGTTTTAAAGCGCGATCTTAAACAAACAACAGAATAGCACTTATCAA
Source organism: Ostrea edulis (assembly GCF_947568905.1). Classification (NCBI taxonomy): domain Eukaryota; kingdom Metazoa; phylum Mollusca; class Bivalvia; order Ostreida; family Ostreidae; genus Ostrea; species Ostrea edulis. The sequence continues at coordinate 19,553,672 of NC_079172.1, read as the reverse complement.
ATATCAACTAACTCTTTCATAAATTGTAGCTCTTTCTGAATAATTTGATATTTAATGTATCCTCGATTGATTCATTTTGATTAGAGTGCTCTTTAAGTCATTTATCTAAAAAGAAATCTCTAATATCTACGCTGAATCTCTCTCTCTCTCTCTCTCTCTCTCTCTCTCTCTCTCTCTCTCTCTCTCTCTCTCTCTCTCAAATTGAACTGTGTTGCTTTCAACAAATGAATTAGTGCATACCTAAAAAAGAGAACAATTGTTCAATATTATTGTTAAGTAAGCTTTAAATGATTTAATTGATCTGAAGATGTTGCATTTAATAACAATGAGCTACAATTATTTTAGCATAATGACCTCGTCGTTCCATATGCCTCGACGTTCTTGATTGTTGACGTATGGTGCAAGCACCATCGAATGATACCGAGCTTCGCGTGGTAGACCTCGGGGGAATGTTTTCATTATGATTTCCAAAATATTTGTATTACATATAAATTTACAAAAGTGAAAAGAATTTTTATCGTCTGTTATGTGGTTGAAGAATATACAGATATACATGTAATTCCATGATACCAACAACAACAAAATTGGTGGTGAGGGGTTGCGACCCAAATTTGTACTTTTTCCGTCTTCCAAAAGTGGGTGCCAAGACCCAAATATTGCTGGATTTGCCCCTGTTAAAAATGTTCCTTTAAAAAAAACGGGGGGGGGGGTGTATTGCGACCCCTATATAAATAACTCCCCTCATGCATTCATAAACAGCGATGTATAATTTGATTATAAAAAAAAAACTACTGTATAATAAATTCATATTTTTGATGAGCTGAATTGTAACCGGTCTGGTTTGTATATCCAAATCATTTGGGTCATAACGTCTTAGGGCCGGACTTGTGTAAGGACGGAACGTCTGCACACAACCTCCCAAACGCTTTAATGATCAAGACACCGAGACAATGCTCTGACTCGATTTTTACCTTGAATGTCAACAATGTACATAACCTGATAGGAAGAATGGAGCCATCATGGGTTCGATACATCTTGGAAAAAAGACCAAGCTCTCTAATAATTTCAGGAATAGTCACGTCAGCAGTTGCTTATGGAATCTACAGCATAATAAAGTGGTTTCAGCAGTCAGAACCCCGAGAAGGCGAGAAAAGCATAGACTATGACGAATACTTTGAAAACATTGAGAACATAGTAAGACACTCAGTGGAATTTTAAGCGAGTCGTTCATTTAAAGATCTATATCTTATTTATATTTTGCTATCAAATTGAAGAAGTTTATGATATATTGCTTACACACGGCAGACCAAACATTTTGCATGTATTTTTGTTGTTCATAGATATCGTACTGGTCACATGATCACAGGAACCGGTAATTTTGTCTTAGATAATGACAGTATTATGGATCTATACCATACCTTCCCCACAAGGTATAGACCCATAATATCATTACAGACGAAATTGCCGGTTCCTGTAATCGTACGTACTCGTAATCCGAGATTCCTCTGAATCTTACCCCCCGCTTTTCACAATATATTTATCGGGGGTTAGAGGAATCTCGGATTAACGTACTCGGTGCATACTCTAAAAAGCTGCATTGCATGTACTTCGGAAACTGTCAGATTCCGAAAGTTTGGATTGACAAAAATGTATTCAACTAAGATATTTTTTTTTTTTTATGGAGGTTGACAAAACACGGACAAGTCACGGATGCACGGAAATAGATAAAAATAGTACAAATCACGGATTCATTTTGCACGGATGATAAAATTTTCCGTGCATTTTTTAAAACATAGAATATGCTATTGATTTGTGACTTCGAACATACATTGAATTTTTTTTTGTGTGCATGTAGGTAGGGAATATGTAAGTAGAATCTACCAGTCACGGACATTTTCCGTGCAATGTGACGTGATTTGTACTATTTTTTCTATTTCCGTGCATCCGTGCGTCCGTGACTTGTCCGTGTTTTGTAAATGGCGTTTTTTTTGCCCCCGAGATCGAAGATGGGGGGGGCGGGGCATATTGTATTTGTCCTGTCTGTCACTCTGTAATTCCGTAATTCTGTCATTCTGTCATCCTGTCTGAAACTTTAACCTTACTAATAACTTTTGAACAGTAAGTGCTAGAGCTTTGATATTTCACATGAGTATTCCTTGTGACAAGATCTTTCCGTGGGTACTAAACCTGTTGACATTGGCATTTGATCTAATTTTTAAAAAAATGACATTGGTCATAACCTCTAAATGGTAGCTATTGGAGCTTTCATATTGCACATGAGCATTTCTTGTGACAAGATCTTTCTACTGGTACCAAGATATTTGTCCGTGTGACCTTGGCCATCTTTGGAATTGGCCATTATCGGGGGCATTTGTGTTTCTCAAACACATCTTGTTTCGACTTTCGTTGATCTACAAAATACCCAGAGCAGCCAGTTACGATTTTGTGGTTGATTTATACGGGGGGGGGGTGCGTAATTTGGAGGATTGGTAGCTGGTGCAGAGATCTCCAATGCAGCCTTTTTCATGTTATCTATTTAATTTTACAATCAAAATCTTTCCATATACATGTATTACATTAGCAAGGAAGTAACTTATGAATTTTAATTAGAAAAATTCATACTATGACATCCATGAGTTTCTCCGAAATTTTACCGGATGGATTACCACAAAAACGAAATATAATCTGTTTATTACACAACATCTTACGTGAAAACAAAAAAGATGTGATTAATACAGTTTCATACGAATTGACTTTACAGTTTTAAATGACAGAAATATTTCATACAGTATACACACATGTCTAGAAAGGACTTTAGAAGTCTTCTTAATACTTTACTTGACATTTTTATACCATTTTGTGATGACCCACTTTAAAAGCGATAGATTGACTCGATATAAATTTTGTTTATTATAATTTCACAGAATGGTTCATAATATTACAGGTATATAAAAAAATTCTAGATATGTTTTCTGGTTTGATATTGCAGCTGCAGAACAGAGACTTTGCAATATACGCGCGTATCATTGTGAAATACGCGTCTTTTTAGAATGTTTATATGTGTGACCTTTGTTTATGTAATAAATGTCTCTTGATAAAGACGCCACGGGTTGCGTCGAAATTTTGAGGTTAGTGTCGTGACCTTTTGTATACATGTATATGAAAGAGAGAGGGAGAGAAAGAGGAAGAAGATGCAATTGCCAAATAACCACTGCACACGATTTTTGGCAAAAGAAGGACAACTCTTGTCGAAAATCAATATTGTCGATGAAAAGTTTTATCAACGCAGAAAATGAATATACTAATTAGTAATTACGTGTATATCTGCGAATTCAAATCAAACTGAATAGGTGGATATCAATAGAAAACAACACATTTCGTTTCTTTTTGCAAAAGTTACATGTGCACTAAGATATCCAAATTTACAAATTCAATACGTTTTATAGCGTGCATATTGAATGAATCATTTAAATTGCATATTGCAAAAAAAAAGAAGCTTGTAATAATTAATGTACCTGTTGTCTATATCACAGACGGCCCCGGATCAGCCTAGGACACGAGTGCTTGTGGTCGGTTTGGATGGGAGCGGGAAAACCGCGTTCGTTGAGTGTCTGGGAAAGGGAAACAGGATTAACAGAATGCCACGACCCACTGTCGGCTTCAACATCAAGTCCGTCACTGTGGGAAGAGCCATGTTCGACATCTGGGATGGTACAATTCTCTTCATTCGTCATTTTTTATAGCATTGAAATTTCGGATATGTATGGGTGTGTTTTGATAAGAAAACATATAAGATATTCTGTTTATATAAAACTAAACAGTTACATGAATGATAATATCAACATATTTTCTCTCAAATATCCTGAGTTTAAAATTTCGCAAAATTTTAGAATCTCATATTTATTTATTTTTTATCAATTGTTTTTTCAGTTGGGGGATCAGAGTTGTGCAGGAATTATTGGAAAGAATTTGTGAAGGGGATCCATGTGATAATTTGGGTGGCGGATTCAGCAGCAACAGAGGCGCGGGTACAAGAGAGTTCTGACCTACTTCGTGATTTCCTTCAACTGAAAGTTACCAATGGTATCCCAATCTTGTTCGTGGCCAATAAACAGGTAAGTCTGAAAATTACTTCTGTCAGAATAGCTCAAGTCACTCTACCTAACGGGTCCATGAAATTAACAAGTACACCACTCTAATTAATTCAAATTTAGATCCGCTCCTACACGTCTATACACGAGATATGATTTTGATAAGGTTGGTTGTTTGTTTGTTTCCCCAAAATAAGAAAACAATGCATTTCATTCCAGTATTGCAATGATTTGGGTACCTACAGTTTTTGAAGAAAAGCAACTGTAATCATTTTGAATGTACCTTCCTTTTTTCTCTTTTTGTCAAAAATATATGAAAGAATTATAGTCATCAGATACGTCAAAACCTACAATCAATGCTACATGTACGTTTACGGGCCCACTTACGCCTTTCGTAAAAAGGGGCTTCCACACCCGTAAAATCATTCGTGAAGCCTACGTTTACATCTTTGTCTACGACAAAATTTACGACTCTTAAAAACACATACACACAATATCTCAAGTTACGTTTACGGCTACTTCTAACTTTTTACGACCTTCAGTAAAACTCCACCCAGGGCTGTAACAGTGAGGGTTCTTTAACGTGCCACTGCCTGCCGCGACACGGGACCTCCGTTTTTAGTTGGTTGGTTATATGTTGTTTAACGTCCCACTCTAAAAGTTTTCGTTCATATGGAGACGTCACCATGCATGACCGGTGAAGGACTGCAAAATTTAGGCCTATGCTCGGCGCTTACGGCATTTGAGCAGGGAGGGATCTTTATCGTGCCACACCTGCTTTGACACTGGGTCTTGGTTTTTGCGGTCTCATCCGAAGGACCGCTCCATTTAGTCACCTCTTACGACAAGCAAGGGAGTACTGAAGACCTATTCTAACCCGGATCCCCACGGGAACCTCCGTTTTTAAGGTCATATCCGAAAGACCCGTGATTGCCGAGCATTTGACGAAGGAGCAATCACTGCCCATGGTTGTGTACATGTATTAGGTTTGACGCGGCCATGTTACGAGCGGGGCTCGAACTCACGACTTACCGAACGCTGTACTAATGAGCTACCGCGATCTGTTGATTAGATATCTACAGGTCAACATTAACTTCATGTAAACCTCATTACCATATTGTCACATCTTCGAATAATCCTGTTATCAATCATATAATTGTACTAGACTTTTGTATAAGGGAGAGGGCTTACATAAGCTATGCCTGTTGTCCGATCCTATTGAGTTTCTCAATAAAGTACGTTTAAGCTAACGTTAACTTTATACAATACAATTTTAGAACAGGGGATCTTTTTGTTGTATCGTGTTTATATAATAAAAGCAATAAAAGACTTCCGATTGCGCATATTATAAATTTTATTATCAAAAGAGCAAATAGGGAATATTGGCATTCATGGGTGGGATCCTAGGACACATCTGGTTTTGGGCACTAGTTTGCATGTATGTAATGTATATAGCACTTCTTATGTCATTTCTGTTAGATGTAAACTCATACTTTCAGGATCTAGAAAATGCTCTTCCACCTAAAGAGTTGTTGACGAAGATGAAGGCCGATTCTATCATTAACAACAGCCGGAAATATGCAGTTGTAGGAACAGAAGTACCTGCTGGCGGCGCTAGAAAAGGAATCTGGACGGCGTATCAAACTCTTATATCTTTAACCTCATAGTTTTATTACTATTTTGATAGCATCTTTGTTTTTAATTTTATATCTTTTTTTTTTTTTTGAATTTACATTTGAATATCTTGAGGGAAAATGCGAATTATATACGATAGCAATTATTCTATTTTGTCATTTACTGATGCTAAAAAGTTTTCACTGGAATAGTATACATAACGATAGCAATATTTATGTAATTATATTGATTTTAATTTAAAAAGAGAAAAGAAGTAAATTTCATGTTTTAGAGACTGTAGATTTTATGCAAAGTACATATATGTATGTTTGATATTTTGGTGTAATGGTTTACATACATATATATATATATATATATATAGTTTTAGAATGTAAGTTTTTTCTTTGTATTGTATCTTAGGTATTTCTCAATGTTTGTAACTCTTGAGGAAATAAATAGATGTTTTACAATCATACATATGTAGCTGTCTTTTCTTGACAGCTGTGAATCCAAAGGCATATAATACAAGTTCTCGGTATAACATGGGGAATTAGAATAAAACCTACATATTGAATATCGCTCATTTCACCTGGTAGTTCAATGATTCTCAAGCTGTGGTTTAGATCACTTTGAAATTCTAATTTGTTTTTTGCATGTAATAGCGAGCGATATGGATTCTAGTTCCGTGTCTCTCTGATAAGGATTCTAGTTCCGGTGTCTCTCTGATATGGATTCTAGTTCCGGTGTCCCTCTGATATGGATTCTAGTTCCGGTGTCTCTCTGATATGGATTCTAGTTCCGGTGTCTCTCTGATATGGATTCTAGTTCCGGTGTCTCTCAGTCTGATATGGATTCTAGTTCCGGTGTCTCTTTGATATATTTTCTAGTTCCGGTGTCTCTCTGATATGGATTCTAGTTCCGGCGTCTCTCTGATATGGATTCTAGTTCCGGTGTCTCTCTGATATAGATTCTAGTTCCGGTGTCTCTCAGTCTGATATGGATTCTAGTTCCGGTGTCTCTCTGATATGGATCCTAGTTACGGATATACAAGAAAAATTCTTATCCACTATCCCAGCATTCATGCTAATGTTGACTGAATGAAATGTGTGAGAATCGGAGGTGGATCCAAAAGTAGATAAAGGAGCAGTCAAGGATCTACCTAAATTGGTATCGTTTCTGCCCCAAGAGGGGGTATTCTTTTTAGAGAAGTGAACATACATAACCTACTAGGCTATAGCTGTCCACTTGTCAAAAGAAAATGGAGAGGGGATCTGGCAGACCCTAAAATCATGGGACAAAGATTGCCGTAAATCCTTTTTACATCTGGCACTGGGTATAGCTACTTGTACTTATCCTTGGTGATTTGTGGAATTGAGATGTACGAATTACAAAAAATAAAGAATTTATATAACTTAGTGCTCCCTGTCAAAATCTCTCAATCTCTCTTTCTCTCTCTCTCTCTCTCTCTCTCTCTCTCTCTCTCTCTCTCTCTCATGTCGAAAAATAAGGTTCGGATATAATTATAAGCCATTGGCTCAAATTCAAGTTAATCAAGTATTTATACCCCTTCAAAGAAGAGGAGCATATTGGTTTGCACCTATCGATCTGTCGGTAGGTAGACCACACATATTGTCCGCTCAATATCTTGAGAGCCATTCACTTGATCGTAACGATATTTCATCTGTATGTTGGTTATGAGTAGAAAAGGACCCTACTGATGTTCAGGTCAGAATGTTAAGGGTAATTTCACTCTGGACATAGGAATATACTGTCCGCTCAATATCTTGAGAACTCTTCGCTTGACAGTTATCAAACTTGGTACACTGGTACATCCTAAGGAATATATGGCCCCTATTGATTTAGAGGTCATATGATCAAAGGTCGAGGGTCAAGCTGGAGACAAGAAGATATTATCCGCTCAATACATTTATCTTGAGAACCCTTTGTGATATACACTTGTACGTTGCCGATGACGTCAAAGGGGCATTAGAGCTCTGTCATTCTGTCACCAAAAATGGAATTCAATGAAAATTGCTCTACATTACATGTTTCGGTAATAACACCAGTATTTGATTATTTCAAACACTTGTTAACCTCAAAGCAGGCATATAAATGTGTAATTTTGGTAATTAAGTAATCATTTAAAAGCCTTTATCTAACATAGTTTTATTGAGTTTCTCCTTTTTTTTTTTTTTTGGGGGGGGGGGGGGTGGTACAAAATGAATGCATTGTGCTGTGTTGATGTTGTCTACATGGGCTACCAGAAGGCCTTTGATTCTGTCCCACACCGAAGATTCGTCGAAAAAGTTTGAGCACATGGAGAGAGGGGAAGAGTGCGGGGATGGATACAAGACGTTCTGAGCGACTGGAGACAAAAAATGGTCCTCAATGACATTCATTCCCAAGACGCGGACGTATCTAGCGGCATCCCTTAGGGTAGTTCTATAGGCCCGTCCCTGTTTGTGATTTCATCAATGACTTGCCAAAAGCTGTGAAATTAGCGGTGAAAGTGTTTGCAGATGATACAAAACTGTACGGGAGAAGTGATATCACTCAAGGCACCCAGAACATGCAAGATGACATGGACCAACTCCAGATGTGGTCAGGCCAATGACAAAAGTGTGCTGTGATGATGTTCGGGACAAAACTCCAGAGGCAACATACCATATGACAGTGAAAGCAGAGGACGGAAGCACCAAAAAAACTAACCTCGGAAGAAACAACAGCAGAAAAGGACCTAGGTGTATGGGTGGAGTGAGTGAACAAGCTGAACTTCGCAGACCATGTAGCACACAGATCTGGGAAGGCAACAAGAAGAGTTGGACTCATCAGAAGATCGTTCGACTACCTAACAGAGGAAGTACTCGTCCAACTGTTCAAGAGTCTGGTGTGGCCTATCCTGGAATATGGACGGTATGTCTGACAACCAAACCAGAAGACACTCTGCAGTGATGTTGAGAGTGTGCAGCGGCGGGTCACAATACTGTTGGGATAACTGAAAAACAAGCCGTACCTAAAAAGACAGAAAACTCTAAGACTTCCAAAACTGGAACACTGTTGATTCAAAGGGGGGGGGGGATGATCGAGGTCTACAAAGTACTTGCACGGATACTGTGGAGTTCAAAGACCAAAGCTGACATTGGCAAATGGAAGGGCACTCCGGGGGCACTCTCTCAAACTGCAGAAGGACAGATACAGACTCGACCTCAGGAGAACGTTTTTGCTCAGAGTGGTAGTAACATGGAACAGCCTCCCCGAGGCAGTTGTGATCGCACCATCGATAGATGCCATCAAACGTCGATTGGACCACCGATGGAAGAACCTGCCTAGCCTGTACAACCCAAAATGCCAAGAGTAGTCACCCAGTCTTGTAAGCCACGCATGGTAATAACAGTCACTGAACTAGTACTATTTCTATGAGGAACCACGAACAGAACACAGGTCTCAAACGTGGAAGACGTCCAATCTGACTAAAGTGCAGACCTATATAATAAAGTACAGACCTATATAATAAAGTACAAACCTATATAATAAAGTACAGACCTATATAATAAAGTACAGTCCTATATAATAAAGTACAGACCTATATAATAAAGTACAGACCTATATTATATATATAATATAGGTATGTACTCTAGTCAGATTGAACTCTAGTCAGATTGTACTTTAGTCAGATTGGGACGACGTCAAGTCAAATATAATGTCAATTCTTATAAAAATGAAAAAAGGGGGTGGCTCTATATAAATCTGCCAACCGTAACAGAAAATTTAATTATAACATAATAACTATATAACATAATAACTATATAACATAATAACTATAACATAATAACTATATAACATAATAACTATAACATAATAACTATAACATAATAACTATGTAACATAATAACTATATAACATAATAACTATATAACATAATAACTATATAACATAATAACTATATAACATAATAACTATAACATAATAACTATATAACATAATAACTATAACATAATAACTATATAACATAATAACTATATAACATAATAACTATAACATAATAACTATATAACTATAACATAATAACTATATAACTATATAACTATAACATAATAACTATATAACATAATAACTATATAACATAATAACTATAACATAATAACTATATAACATAATAACTATATAACATAATAACTATAACATAATAACTATATAACATAAGAACTATATAACATAATAACTATATAACATAATAACTATATAACATAATAACTATAACATAATAACTATATAACATAATAACTATAACATATAAACTTTATAACATAATAACTATAACATAATAACTATATAACATAATAACTATATAACATAATAACTATATAACATAATAACTATATAACTATAACATAATAACTATAACATAATAACTATATAACATAATAACTATATAACATAATAACTATATAACATAATAACTATAACATAATAACTATAACATAATAACTATAACATAATAACTATATAACATAATAACTATATAACATAATAACTATATAACATAATAACTATATAACATAATAACTATAACATAAGAACTATATAACATAAGAACTATATAACATAATAACTATATAACATAATAACTATATAACTATAACATAATAACTTTATAACATAATAACTATATAACATAATAACTATAACATAATAACTATAACATAATAACTATGTAACATAATAACTATATAACATAATAACTATATAACATAATAACTTTATAACATAATAACTATATAACATAATAACTATATAACTATAACATAATAACTTTATAACATAATAACTATATAACATAATAACTATATAACTATAACATAATAACTATAACATAATAACTATATAACATAATAACTATATAACATAATAACTATAACATAATAACTATAACATAATAACTATATAACATAATAACTATATAACATAATAACTATATAACATAATAACTATATAACATAATAACTATATAACATAATAACTATATAACATAATAACTATAACATAATAACTATATAACATAATAACTATATAACATAATAACTATATAACATAATAACTATAACATAATAACTATATAACTATAACATAATAACTATATAACTATATAACTATAACATAATAACTATATAACATAATAACTATATAACATAATAACTATAACATAATAACTATATAACATAATAACTATATAACATAATAACTATAACATAATAACTATATAACATAAGAACTATATAACATAATAACTATATAACATAATAACTATATAACATAATAACTATAACATAATAACTATATAACATAATAACTATAACATATAAACTTTATAACATAATAACTATAACATAATAACTATATAACATAATAACTATATAACATAATAACTATATAACTATAACATAATAACTATAACATAATAACTATATAACATAATAACTATATAACATAATAACTATATAACATAATAACTATAACATAATAACTATAACATAATAACTATAACATAATAACTATATAACATAATAACTATATAACATAATAACTATATAACATAATAACTATATAACATAATAACTATAACATAAGAACTATATAACATTAGAACTATATAGCATAATAACTATATAACATAATAACTATATAACTATAACATAATAACTTTATAACATAATAACTATATAACATAATAACTATAACATAATAACTATAACATAATAACTATGTAACATAATAACTATATAACATAATAACTATATAACATAATAACTTTATAACATAATAACTATATAACATAATAACTATATAACTATAACATAATAACTTTATAACATAATAACTATATAACATAATAACTATATAACTATAACATAATAACTATAACATAATAACTATATAACATAATAACTATATAACATAATAACTATAACATAATAACTATAACATAATAACTATAACATAATAACTATAACATAATAACTATATAACATAATAACTATATAACTATAACATAATAACTATAACATAATAACTATATAACATAATAACTATATAACATAATAACTATATAACATAATAACTATATAACATAATAACTATATAACATAATAACTATAACATAATAACTATGTAACATAATAACTATAACATATAAACTTTATAACATAATAACTATAACATAATAACTATATAACATAATAACTATATAACATAATAACTATATAACTATAACATAATAACTATAACATAATAACTATATAACATAATAACTATAACATAATAACTATATAACATAATAACTATATAACATAATAACTATAACATAATAACTATATAACATAATAACTATATAACATAATAACTATAACATAATAACTATATAACATAATAACTATAACATAATAACTATATAACATAAGAACTATATAACATAATAACTATAACATAATAACTATAACATAATAACTATATAACATAATAACTATAACATAATAACTATATAACATAATAACTATATAACATAATAACTATATAACATAATAACTATAACATAATAACTATATAACATAATAACTATATAACATAATAACTATATAACTATAACATAATAACTATAACATAATAACTATAACATAATAACTATAACATAATAACTACATAACATAAGAACTATATAACATAATAACTATAACATAATAACTATATAACATAATAACTATATAACATAATAACTATATAACATAATAACTATAACATAATAACTTTATAACATAATAACTATAACATAATAACTATATAACATAATAACTATAACATAATAACTATATAACATAATAACTATAACATAATAACTATATAACATAATAATTATAACATAATAACTATGTAACATAATAACTATATAACATAATAACTATATAACATAATAACTATAACATAATAACTATATAACATAATAACTATATAACATAATAACTATAACATAATAACTATAACATAATAACTATATAACATAATAACTATATAACATAATAACTATATAACATAATAACTATAACATAATAACTATATAACATAATAACTATATAACATAATAACTATATAACATAATAACTATAACATAATAACTATATAACATAATAACTATATAACTATAACATAATAACTATAAAATAATAACTATATAACATAATAACTATATAACATAATAACTATATAACATAATAACTATAACATAATAACTATATAACATAATAACTATATAACATAATAACTATATAACATAATAACTATAACATAATAACTATAACATAATAACTATATAACATAAGAACTATATAACATAATAACTATATAACATAATAACTATATAACATCATAACTATATAACATCATAACTATATAACATCATAACTATATAACATAATAACTATATAACATAATAACTATATAACATAATAACTATCTAACATAATAACTATATAACATAATAACTATATAATATAATAACTATATAACATAATAACTATCTAACATAATAACTATATAACATAATAACTATCTAACATAATAACTATATAACATAATAACTATAACATAATAACTATATAACATAATAACTATCTAACATAATAACTATAACATAATAACTATATAACATAAGAACTATATAACATAATAACTATAACATAATAACTATATAACATAATAACTATATAACATAATAACTATAACATAATAACTATAACATAATAACTATGTAACATAATAACTATATAACATAATAACTATATAACATAATAACTATAACATAATAACTATATAACATAATAACTATAACATAATAACTATATAACATAAGAACTATATAACATAATAACTATAACATAATAACTATAACATAATAACTATATAACATAATAACTATAACATAATAACTATATAACATAATAACTTTATAACATAATAACTATATAACATAATAACTATATAACATAATAACTATATAACATAATAACTTTATAACATAATAACTATATAACATAATAACTATAACATAATAACTATATAACATAATAACTATATAACATAATAACTATATAACATAATAACTATATAACATAATAACTATATAATATAATAACTATATAACATAATAACTATATAATATAATAACTATAACATAATAACTATATAATATAATAACTATAACATAATAACTATATAACATAATAACTATATAACATAATAACTATATAACATAATAACTATATAACATAATAACTATATAACATAATAACTATATAACATAATAACTATATAACATAATAACTATATAACATAATAACTATAACATAATAACTATATAATATAATAACTATAACATAATAACTATATAACATAATAACTATATAACATAATAACTATATAACATAATAACTATAACATAATAACTATATAACATAAGAACTATATAACATAATAACTATAACATAATAACTATATAACATAATAACTATAACATAATAACTATAACATAATAACTATATAACTATAACATAATAACTATATAACATAATAACTATATAACATAAGAACTATATAACATAATAACTATAACATAATAACTATATAACATAATAACTATAACATAATAACTATAACATAATAACTATATAACTATAACATAATAACTATATAACTATATAACTATAACATAATAACTATATAACATAATAACTATATAACATAAGAACTATATAACATAATAACTATATAACATAATAACTATAACATAATAACTATATAACATAATAACTATATAACATAATAACTATATAACATAATAACTATAACATAATAACTATAACATAATAACTATATAACATAATAACTATATAACATAAGAACTATATAACATAAGAACTATATAACATAAGAACTATATAACATAATAACTATAACATAATAACTATATAACATAATAACTATATAACATAATAACTATAACATAATAACTATAACATAATAACTATATAACATAATAACTATATAACATAATAACTATATAACATAATAACTATATAACATAATAACTATAACATAATAACTATATAACATAATAACTATATAACATAATAACTATATAACATAATAACTATATAATATAATAACTATAACATGCTAGAGAATTCTCGGAATAATCAAAGAACAGTTTTAAATAGCAGTTTTCAAGAACTGTGGTGACCCCCCCCCCCTTTTTTTTTTCTTTCTTTTTCCAATGGAAAACATTCTGAGTACTCATAGGCGTAGCTTGGGTTCGAATATTACCGAGGCAGGGGGTCAGCTATCGACATTTTAACAACGTAAAAGGTGGGGTTTTTTTTTTTACCGAGGCAGCTGCCTCGGTTGCCTCAATGGAAGCTACGCCACTGGTACTTAGTGGTAAACATTCTGAGTACTTAGTTCCCATTTCTATTCTGTAATCCATATTTCAGATCCGTTGTAATCCTTGCGGTTGATTTCATGGTACATGTATATAATTTAAAACTTGGTCTGGGAGATTATTGACTCCAGGTATATACAAGTTTCATTTGATTGCATAATTTTGCGCTTTTTTTCCGTTAGACCGTTAGACTGGGTCGGTGTAATGACCTGATAAGTGTAATGTCCTGATTGACCTGATGGGGCAATACCGTTAGAGTCATTTAAAACCACAACTACAGTATCAGGTCATAATACAGTACCCAAAATGATCGCCGTAAATAAAAGAAATTAGGCTGTAGTGTACTTCGGTTGAATTTGCTTGGAACCAATATGCTTGGAACACACAGAAAAAAAATCTGTTCTTTGGAACGAGTTATTTTGATACCGAAGTGTTTTAAGAACGATTTAATGAAGGGGCGGGAAAAACTGTGGAGTCAGAGAAAATTTGAAAGATGTAGAATTTTTACCATTTTGGTGAGGAATTTTCATTGCAGGATGAATTTTAATATTTTTGTAGTTTAAATGGTATGTATGTTGCAGTTGTTTTTACTGATGAGTCTTTGAACAGCGTATGAAATATTGAAAACAAAGAAAATGACAGATTCGTTTGTGATGTTGGGAGTTGGTGTTTGTTTGGTATAATTTTCTGTCAGGTTTAATGGCACTAACAGAAATGTTCGACACTCGTCATGTTTAATCACAGGGACTTGCTCCCATTAAAAGAGAATGTAAAACATGCTATATTGAACAGGTTGGGAACACTTCCCCTATAGCGAGATATTCTCGCTAAAACGCGATGATCCCTCTCTAGCGAGAATAAATATATCCCGTACAACCGAGAAAAACACCCGCGGAGTACATCTTTTCGTGATTCACGTGAAAAGAAGAAAAAGTGCTAAAATGTCTGATACTTCTGCAAATATATGAATCAAAACAAAAACACTCACAATGTGTATTGGATTTCAGACTGCTTCCCTCTTACACAGCAACTTTGATATGCAATTTCATGACTATGTTGTCAATTTCATAGAAACAATTCGCATCATGTTGAGTGCGTGTTGCACTTATTCAGCATTGCACGGGATTTGCCATTCTTTACAATAAAAACGCCAAAACAACCTGAAACAGTCCGTTCTACTGAGTCATGTGAAAATAATCCCTCTGACATGTACCTCACAAATCCGCTCCCCACATGGTTAATTTACTGGGACTCGCAAAAAGGACAACTGTGCTGTGAAATGAAAGTACATCTCGCATCGACGTTGCACACGCATGACTTCCCATGCATTTAATGATTGTCTTACAAAATCCTGTTTATTTGCGGTGATTTTTCAAAAGGGTCCTGTGGCTTTCTAACTGGGAAAAGCTAGTCATTATTGTAACTATGCTTAATATGTCAAACAACAAATCAAATTTAAGTCATTCTTTTATTAAGACATATTTTTAACTTTCTTTTCTTTAAACTCTTCAATTTTTTTATTATTCTTTCTAAATCATCAATAATTGATGCGCGTCTTTGTCATGCCGTACATAAACCATTCACATTAAACTTATTTTTTAACAAATACGTTTTTCGTCAATTTTTATAATTGGTGAATGTGCAAATTAAATTGGGAAAAAATTGGTGATTTTTGGGTGGGGAAAGGGCCGATATTCGGACCTAAAGTGGGTCTTTAAACAGTGTTTAAAATTGGTTTAAAATTTGGTACAGATCACAGGTCTATGCCAAAACAAGATGACATAGACCTCAACGAATGGGCATAGACTGCAACATTGAAAAAACAACAACACAAATTTAAAACATTATTATTAACTTCTAATGTACTTAGAAAGCATATTTTCTTTCCATATCCATATCAATGTCCTCCTTCCTCATACCGCTTATCAGACGTTGACTTTTGGGATAATTATCTATTGCTTTAAACCTAGAAGATCGGCATAGACAATTTGGTCCATCCCAATACACCAGTTTCGAGATACGAACTCTTCTGTATAGGAGGTGCATTCATTGGAACTTTGAATGACTAAGTGGGACAGAGTGGACCTACAGTCAGGAAGTAAGATGATGAAATGTATTAAAAGCAGCTTCTCTTTTAATATGTAAATGTGGGAAATGCATTATGCTATCGAAAGAAATGTTTTACTAAAGTAGAAACATAAAAACAATGTCATATTTGCTAGTAATGTCTTAGATATGGTACTTATGACCAACAAAATAACGTGATATGATAAGAATTCTATGTATTTAATTACTCCCTAAATACTTATAACTTACTTAGTTTGTGTATCAGTCGAATTCGGGTGATCTAACAGTGTATGAGAAACTTACTGAGTACATTCACTTACGCAGTGATGAATATTAGTCCCACTCCCGCGTGTAAACAAATTGTTTCGTGCCTCACTATGTAAGAGAATTATTCAAAGGGAAATAACTCGGGTGTATCTCAAAACCAGCGTATTAGGGGTGAATCAATATATCGAAATGTACCGGTATACGTCTGTCCAGCAATATTCAATACGGTGTTTCGACAATATGATACGATATAATGTCGGGTTTAAAAATAGCCCTTTTAATAGTCGGGATCGAAATTCATAAATGGCTTCTAACAGGAACACGATTCCTCAGACTTTAAATACAGTCTTCGACGTTAACCAGTGGCCCGAGGCCAGTAAAATCGGGATCGGGCTTCTTAAAATATTAAACCCAGGAGTCCGGCGGGCCTGTAAATGTTTTCTTATATGTTCTGTATATATTACAAATAAAGCGTGAGCTTGACTCAGACTAAATGTCATGACTTAGTTGTAAAATTTCGCATAGAAAAACGATCAACCATGCTGCCTTTTCTGAAGTATAGGGAGGGGGCTCGTCCGGGAAATTCAAAACCACCCAAGCGTATTTCATAATCAAAACCATCTGATAAAAAAACCAAAAAAAAACCTGTCGTACGAGGAGAAACGAGCGAAAATTCATGCCCCATTGGACCGAGGGTAGGCCTTGGCTAACATTTGATTCTGGAGAAAACAAAATGTTTTGTACGCAGTGTATACAAAACAAAGTTGAACAGAGCTGCTGATGTAATGTATCTGCGAGATTAATATGTTGAAAAATAAAATAAGACAATCCTTTTAATGTCAGTTGTTCTCTAACTATGATCATCTTGACCTGTATTTTCCTACAGTAGAACATGCATGTATCTATAATGTAGAATCAGCAAATGACATGTGGTCAAATTAGAAAAAAACATTTTGGGCCTGTAAAATATTGTTCGGGCTTGCACAATTATTATACTGGGAGGCCCGAAGGGCCTGTGCTTTACAAAGTTTTTCGTGAAGACTGTAAATACCCGCTTTACATTGTGACACATCAGAGATTTCTCAGACTTTAATCCTCGCTTTTACATTGTGACATTAGAGATTCCTCAGACTTTCATTAATACCTGCTTTTTACATTGTGACACATCGGAGATTCCTCAGACTTTAATCCACGCTTTTGCATTGTGACATTGGAGTTTCCTCAGACTTTAATTGTCATTGTTTGTTTTGTTATGAAATATTAAACCATTTTTATTTTGATATTTTACTTCAGAAAATGCTTAACTACATTGTAAATCCAATATATCGGATATCGCATCATAAAATATTGTATCGTATCAGAAAATCTTGAGCAATACACACCCCTAATCCCAATTACGACTGGCATAGACCGGTGTCATTTGACATAGACTCAGTCTATGGTTAATTTCGAACACCGTTTAAAAATCACTGATTTGTAATATTCAACAATATTCAAAGCGAGTTGAATTACTAATAAAGGAACTAAAGGGTTTTTTTTTTGTAGTGTCAAAATTCATTTAAGGAATGAAAGGAATATTTGCACTTACTTTATACAATGTGAAATAATTTGGTCATTTGTGCAGTATAAACCATGAAACATTACTCATTTCATTTGTTGTAACCATGTCTGATATAAAATACTGATTATTTGAATTTGAGCTTTATATGTAAAATGAGTAGAAGTTACTTTCACTCCTTAAAATTTAATGTAGTAAAATAGAATTGATGTAATTTGATAAATCATTATAAATAGAATATTTAGAATTTCGTATGACACAAAGTGATCTTGTATGGCAATGAAATGGAAACGGGGAAGCCCAAGGTATTGTGACATAATTCCTAGGACAACATAATATGGCATGACTAAACGGCAATTTTATGTGTTCGATGTAAAGAATATTTTGTACATATTATGCGTATATGGTATATGAATTTTGTAAACATTTAAAGCAGCAATGGATGATTTTCCCCTCAGAAATTTATACAATATGGCTACACCATACCAGAACATACTGGCAGGAACCGCCGGTGTTCACCCAATCCTGCAGCAGATAGACCAGCTCAATGCTTTGTACACAACCATCACTCCAACAGCCACAGGGACGGCGTCGTCCGCCGAAAGTAAAGAGAATGAGGAACTTGTCAAGATGCAAGATGATGGAGTACAGGAAGCAGTGAGGTATGGCGTTGTGTAGGATTATCTCCTCTAAAGGTCTTTAGTATGTCGTCGTGAAAATGCGTTAAATGTGATCCCGAGGAGATTCTGTCCTTGTTTGTTTCATTTTATTAGTGGATTGAATTTGCAAGTTGCATATAACGCAAATGACGCTGTATAGAATTTTATATACACTACTCTTATGAAAATGTAAAGTTTTTGAACCTGACTTGTTTAATATTTCAGTTCAGAGGTTTTCTCAGTATACCAGCACAAAGAGATCGTAAAAGGCTGCTGTCGACATCCTGGTGACATCGTGGAGGCGGGTCCTCTAGCAGTAAGTTAACAGGTCTATGTGATCCTGGTGACATCGTGGAGGCGGGTCCTCTAGCAGTAAGTTAACAGGTCTATGTGATCCTGGTGACATCGTGGAGGCGGGTCCTCTAGCAGTAAGTTAACAGGTCTATGTGATCCTGGTGACATCGTGGAGGCGGGTCCTCTAGCAGTAAGTTAACAGGTCTATGTGATCCTGGTGACATCGTGGAGGCGGGTCCTCTAGCAGTAAGTTCACAGGTCTATGTGATCCTGGTGACATCGTGGAGGCGGGTCCTCTAGCAGTAAGTTAACAGGTCTATGTGATCCTGGTGACATCGTGGAGGCGGGTCCTCTAGCAGTAAGTTCACAGGTCTATGTGATCCTGGTGACATCGTGGAGGCAGGTCCTCTAGCAGTAAGTTCACAGGTCTATGTGATCCTGGTGACATCGTGGAGGCGGGTCCTCTAGCAGTAAGTTCACAGGTCTATGTGATCCTGGTGACATCGTGGAGGCGGGTCCTCTAGCAGTAAGTTAACAGGTCTATGTGATCCTGGTGACATCGTGGAGGCGGGTCCTCTAGCAGTAAGTTAACAGGTCTATGTGATCACATGAGGAAGTGAATGTGGTGATGCCTATTTGTTGGCTTATATAAAAATTTTCATTTCCAATGTTTTTGAAATCTTTACTGATTGTAATGATAGCCATTTCCTCATGAATCGTACTTCATTTTTTAAAAATACGTCAGGGTATGAACGGTGCTTCATGTCGGCTTATTTTTCATGAAGTGCTAGCGTGCTTTATGAAGTCTGTCCATGTGAAACGTCTCAGCTTATACTCTCGTGTATTTTCACAAATGAAATTTATTTCTCAACTGTCCATTAGTTGAATGACAGACTGTCAGCAAAGCAGTTTTCCATGAATGATTACCTTCTTGGGTAACATTTTGAGTTTTTCAGTGTCAGGTACTTACAATTCAGTGTTGGCCCTGAGACCTGAATTTAATTCCCAGCAAGCATTTGTTTGTCAATTTTCTCCCAATTACAGTAACTGGCACTGAGGTGATAGAGATGAAGAATTTAAATCCTTCTCATTTAGGAGGTATACTACATTGTCATAATGGCTGACTTCCTTTTAAAACACGGATGAAAATATAGATATCAGCAGTATTTGTATATTCCTTTTAGATTTAATTTGAGTAGATTGCAAGTTCATGTCCAGCAGGGGTTTTCAATTTTTTCAGATTACTTTCTATGAAAATTACATTTTTTTGACTAAATAAAGTAAATCTGAAAGTTTCAATTTCAAAATA
Organism: Ostrea edulis; assembly: GCF_947568905.1. Lineage (NCBI taxonomy): Eukaryota > Metazoa > Mollusca > Bivalvia > Ostreida > Ostreidae > Ostrea > Ostrea edulis. The sequence goes on along the minus strand of NC_079172.1, from coordinate 19,532,329 downwards.
GTGTTGTATACATCCTTCACTTTTCATCCCTATCAAATTTCTCTGGTGTAGTATTCCTCCTTAAATGAAGCTTGATACAGATGTACATGTAGAATATGTTGTCGGGCTGACATGTATAATTTTTTTTTATTCTGACATGTATGCTGTCGTTTAGGCCTTAAGTCAGCCAGACCCTCTATACCCATTGACGGATTCTATGCCAGAGGAGGTGATACAGGGCGGAAAACTCAGCAGTCTGCAGTTGGAGGGAGTGTTGTATGCTGTAGGTATTTAGTAGTTACATAGTACAATTAAAACTCTTCAGTACCGGCCAGCTGTTGGGCTGAAGAAAATAGCCGGTTAAGAGCAGTGTACAGTTTTATTGAACATTGACACCCCAAATCTGATGATGAGTTATGCCCCTTTTTGCAAGGCTTATACTGTCCCTAGTACTGTTGACTACCATTGCTGTTGGTTGTCTATTGATGACTACCATTGCTGTTGGTTGTTTATTGATGACTACCATTGCTGTTGGTTGTCTAATGATGATTATTGTCTTTTGAGAAAACTTACTAAGACATCTAATTCTGTACATACCATTTAAAGGGAAAAAAACCAAAACAACAATTATTGGCTTACCATTTCCTTCAGGAGTACTATGAATATACATGTACAACAAATTATTTGCAAAATATATCTATGCTTACTTTAAAAAATATTCGGTAAATGGACTAAATGTACTTTGTTCTTAATCTGTAGTTTGCCAAAACTGTGAGCTGACTGTTACTTGTAACTGCATACAACCAGAATAAATTTGTAGGATAGGTACAAGGATTTTTTTTTTTTAAATCTGGATCTTACAAAATTACAAACACTGGAGGGTGGGGATTAAAGTGGCTGATTTCCATTTTTCTAGGCCTGCTAGTTTTAAAAGAATTTCTGTTTAAAGAATGTATAAAGCTTTTGCTAGGACTTTGTAAAATCGACTAATTGCTAGGAGGAATGTGTATTCAGGGAGGGGAGGGAGTAGTATTGAGGGGTTTCACTGTACATGTATATAAAAAAAAAAATCAGTAGTCTGATTAAAAAAAAAAAAAGTAGACAATTTCTTTCTTGTTGCTTAATTTTTAACATCTTGACCAATGTACACTTGCATTTGTATATTTGCTTATACTCATTTGAAGCAAAAAGGTTTACTGTGAACAAAATACTTTTAGAATATTTTTTTTCTTGAATGCATATACATGCTTAAATTGCTTTGAGAGTTTAGACTCGCATTATCAAGGGGGGGGGGGGGGGGGGGGGGGGGGGGAATTTCTTGTGTAATGAAAAAATGTATCTTACAGAGTTATAAAGAGCTTCCAAAAGTTGGTTTCAATATGCTGGTTTACAAAGGTGGAATAAAGTTCTGGCAGAAAGTTTCAAAAATCCGACTTTGTGAAGGTCAAGCATGATTGTTGTGTTTGTGCTACACGGTATTGTTAGGTGAAGAAAAGTTATAATGTGAGTGCTGTTTATGTAGTGTCAGCAACATCTGAGGATTTTACCCAGCGGACAAAGAGCAGGCTTCTTTATTGGCGATGCGGCAGGTGTTGGAAAAGGAAGACAGGTTAGTCAGCATTTCCTCAGGCTCATGTTTAATTTATGTTACTCATGCTCTGTAAGTAAATATTAAATATTAGATATGTTGTGTGTTTTGTACATCATTGTAAAGTTGTGTATTCATTAATGAACTGTCACCTTCAGATTGCTGGAATTATTTTTGACAACTATGCCAGAGGAAGGACGAAGCACATATGGTTCACAATTTCCTCGGACTTGATTGTAGACAGCAGAAGGTAATTAAAACTTGATTGTAGACAGTAGAAGGTAATTAAAACTTGATTGTAGACAGCAGAAGGTAATTAAAACTTGATTGTAGACAGCAGAAGGTAATTAATACTTGATCGTAGACAGTAGAAGGTAATTAAAACTTGATTGTAGACAGCAGAAGGTAATTAAAACTTGATTGTAGACAGCAGAAGGTAATTAATACTTGATCGTAGACAGTAGAAGGTAATTAAAACTTGATTGTAGACAGCAGAAGGTAATTAAAACTTGATTGTAGACAGCAGAAGGTAATTAATACTTGATCATAGACAGTAGAAGGTAATTAATACTTGATTGTAGACAGTAGAAGGTAATTCATACTTGTTCGTAAACAGTAGAAGGTAATTAATACTTGATCGTAGACAGTAGAAGGTAATTAATACTTGATTGTAGACAGTAGAAGGTAATTAATACTTGATCGTAGACAGTAGAAGGTAATTAATACTTGATTGTAGACAGCAGAAGGTAATTAATACTTGATTGTAGACAGCAGAAGGTAATTAATACTTGATCTTAGACAGTAGAAGGTAATTAATACTTGATTGTAGACAGCAGAGGGTAATTAATACTTGATTGTAGACAGCAGAAGGTAATTAATACTTGATTGTAGACAGTAGAAGGTAATTAATACTTGATTGTAGACAGTAGAAGGTAATCAATACTTGATCGTAGACAGCAGAAGGTAATTAATACTTGAATGTAGACAGTAGAAGGTAATTAATACTTGTTCGTAGACAGTAGAAGGTAATTAATACTTGATTGTAGACAGTAGAAGGTAATCTCTTCTGAGATTCCTGTTTTTATGCACCTGTCACTGTGGCCAGTTTGGAATTTCAATTGACAGCATCACAATTTGTGGCTGTAAGCATGCAAATGCACTGTATATATATGTCTGTAGATATGTATAGTGCACAGATACAGTGTAGATGCAGACAGGCATATCATGTAGATTAATTGTGCACTTTTTAAAAAAAAACTATTATACAGAACTATAAAGTAGAATTATTTCTTTGTGTTATTTAACAATATAAGAGACTTGAACTAGAATTTTCTTTGTGAATGTGTGGCTGTATAGTAGTATGTATGTTCTGATTACAGAGATTTGTATGTTCTGATTACAGAGAGTTGTATGTTCTGATTACAGAGATTAGTCTGTTCTGATTACAGAGATTAGTATGTTCTGATTACAGAGATTAGTATGTTCTGATTACAGAGATTAGTCTGTTCTGATAACAGAGATTTGTATGTTCTGATTACAGAGATATGTATGTTCTGATTACAGAGATTAGTATGTTCTGATTACAGAGATTTGTATGTTCTGATAACAGAGATTAGTATGTTCTGATTACAGAGATTTGTATGTTCTGATTACAGAGATTTGTATGTTCTGATAACAGAGATTTGTATGTTCTGATTACAGAGATTTGTATGTTCTGATAACAGAGATATGTATGTTCTGATTACAGAGATATGTATGTTCTGATTACAGAGATATGTATGTTATGATTACAGAGATTAGTATGTTCTTATTACAGAGATTTGTATGTTCTGATTACAGAGATTAGTATGTTCTGATTACAGAGATTTGTATGTTCTGATTACAGAGATATGTATGTTCTGATTACAGAGATTAGTCTGTTCTGATTACAGAGATTAGTCTGTTCTGATTACAGAGATTAGTCTGTTCTGATTACAGAGATTTGTATGTTCTGATTACAGAGATATGTATGTTCTGATTACAGAGATTAGTATGTTCTGATTACAGAGATTAGTCTGTTCTGATTACAGAGATTAGTCTGTTCTGATTACAGAGGTATGTATGTTCTGATTACAGAGATTAGTATGTTCTGAATGCAGAGATTTGTATGTTCTAATTACAGAGATTTGTATGTTCTGATTACAGAGATTTGTATGTTCTGATTACAGAGATTAGTCTGTTCTAATTACAGAGATTAAGTCTGTTCTGATTACAGAGATTTGTATGTTCTGATTACAGAGATTAGTCTGTTCTGATTACAGAGATTTGTATGTTCTGATTACAGAGATTAGTCTCTTCTGATTACAGAGATTAGTCTCTTCTGATTACAGAGAGTTGTATGTTCTGATTACAGAGATTAGTATGTTCTGATTACAGAGATTTGTCTGTTCTGATTACAGAGATTAGTATGTTCTGATTACAGAGGTATGTATGTTCTGATTACAGAGATTTGTATGTTCTGATCACAGAGATTTGTATGTTCTGATCACAGAGATATGTATGTTCTGATTACAGAGATTTGTATGTTCTGATTACAGAGAGTTGTATGTTCTGATTACAGAGGTATGTATGTTCTGATTACAGAGATTTGTATGTTCTGATCACAGAGATTTGTATGTTCTGATCACAGAGATATGTATGTTCTGATTACAGAGATTTGTATGTTCTGATTACAGAGAGTTGTATGTTCTGATTACAGAGATTAGTCTGTTCTGATTACAGAGATTTATATGTTCTAATTACAGAGATTTGTATGTTCTGATTACAGAGATTAGTCTGTTCTGATTACAGAGATTAGTCTGTTCTAATTACAGAGATTAGTCTGTTCTGATTACAGAGATTTGTATGTTCTGATTACAGAGATTAGTCTGTTCTGATTACAGAGATTTGTATGTTCTGATTACAGAGATTAGTCTGTTCTGATTACAGAGATTAGTCTGTTCTGATTACAGAGATTTGTATGTTCTGATTACAGAGATTAGTCTCTTCTGATTACAGAGATTTGTATGTTCTGATTACAGAGATTAGTCTCTTCTGATTACAGAGATTAGTCTCTTCTGATTACAGAGAGTTGTATGTTCTGATTACAGAGATTAGTATGTTCTGATTACAGAGATTTGTCTGTTCTGATTACAGAGATTAGTATGTTCTGATTACAGAGGTATGTATGTTCTGATTACAGATATTTGTATGTTCTGATTACAGAGATTTGTATGTTCTGATTACAGAGATATGTATGTTCTGATTACAGAGATTTGTATGTTCTGATTACAGAGAGTTGTATGTTCTGATTACAGAGATATGTATGTTCTGATTACAGAGATATGTATGTTCTGATTACAGAGATTTGTCTGACATTGGCTGCCACATCCGAGTTATTGATGGTTGTCAGGAATTGGACCGAGAAACTAGGTACACGGTTACTACTATACATAAACGTTTTTAGGTTACCCAAGTCACTTGGGTGATCTACATATATTGCTATTGGTCTGCGCCGCCTGCCGTTG